>NC_031965.2:3870721-4085721 GCF_001858045.2 Oreochromis niloticus
GGTAAGAACAAGATCCGGGCCATCAACACCTACGCCCTGCCCGTGATCAGGTACCCTGCTGGGGTAATAGGCTGGCCAAAGGAGGAGATAGAAGCCACTGACATCAAGACAAGAAAGCTCCTTACCATGCATGGAGGGTTTCACCCCAAGTCTAGCACCCTGAGGTTGTACGCTAAGCGGAAGGAAGGGGGCCGAGGACTGGTGAGTGTCAGCACCACAGTCCAGGATGAGACAAGAAACATCCACGAATACATCACGAAGATGGCCCCAACTGACAGTGTGCTCAGTGAATACCTCAGGCAGCAGAAACCCAAGAAAGAGGAGGAAGGCGAGGAACCATCATGGAAGGACAGGCCCCTGCACGGTATGTACCACCGGCAGATAGAGGAGGTGGCTGATATCCAGAAATCCTACCAGTGGCTGGACAAAGCTGGACTGAAAGACAGCACAGAGGCACTAATCATGGCAGCACAAGAACAAGCTCTGAGTACAAGATCCATAGAGGCTGGGGTCTATCACACCAGGCAAGACCCCAGGTGCAGGCTGTGTAAAGATGCCCCAGAGACAATCCAGCACATAACAGCAGGGTGCAAGATGCTAGCAGGCAAGGCATACATGGAACGCCATAACCAAGTGGCCGGCATAGTGTACAGGAACATCTGTGCCGAGTATAACCTGGAAGTCCCAAGGTCAAAATGGGAGATGCCCCCAAGGGTGATGGAGAATGACCGAGCTAAGATCCTGTGGGACTTCCAGATGCAGACGGACAAAATGGTGGTGGCTAACCAACCGGACATAGTGGTGGTAGACAAACAGAAGAAGACGGCTGTAGTGATCGATGTAGCGGTTCCGAATGACAGCAATATCAGGAAGAAGGAACACGAGAAGCTGGAGAAATACCAAGGGCTCAGAGAAGAGCTCGAGAGGATGTGGAGGGTGAAGGTAACTGTGGTCCCCGTGGTAATCGGAGCACTAGGTGCGGTGACTCCCAAGCTAGGCGAGTGGCTCCAGCAGATCCCGGGAACAACATCGGAGATCTCTGTCCAGAAGAGCGCAGTCCTGGGAACAGCTAAGATACTGCGCAGGACCCTCAAGCTCCCAGGCCTCTGGTAGAGGACCCGAGCTTGAAGGATAAACCGCCCGCAGGGGCGTGCTGGGTGTTTTTTTTTTTATATATATATATATATATATATATATATATACATATATACATATATATGTGTATATATATATACATATATATACATATATATATATACATATATACACATATACATATATATATATACATATATACACATATACATATATATATATACATATATACATATATATATATATATATATATATATATATATATATATACATACACACACACATATACATACAGTCAGGTCCATAAATATTGGGACATTGACACAATTCTAACATTTTTGGCTCCATACACCACCACAATGGATTCCAAATGAAACGAACTAGATGTGCTTTAACTGTAGACCAGGGGTCCCCAATCCCAGTCCATGAGGGCCGGTGTCCCTGCAGGTTTTAGATCTCACCCTGGGTCAACACACCTGAATCACAAGATTAGTTCATTACCAGGCCTCTGGAGAACTGCAAGACATGTTGAGAAGGTAATTTATCCATTTAAATCAGCTGTGATGGACCAAGGACACATCTAAAACCTGCAGGGACACCGGCCCTCATGGACTGGGATTGGGGACCCCTGCTGTAGACTGTCAGCTTTTATTTGAGGGTATTTACATCCAAATCAGTTGAACGGTGTAGGAATTACAACAGTTTGCAAATGCGCCTCCCACTTATTAAGGGACCAAAAGTAATGGGACAATTGGCTTCTCAGCTGTTCCATGGCCAGGTGTGTGTTATTCCCTCATTACCCCAATTACAATGAGCAGAAAAAAGGTCCAGAGTTCATTTCAAGTGTGCTGTTTGCATTTGGAACCTGTTGCTGTCAACTGCCAAGATGAGATCCAAAGAGCTGTCACTATCAGTGAAGCAAGCCATCATTAGGCTGAAGAAACAAAACAAACCCATCAGAGAGATAGCAAAAACATTAGGCGTGGCCAAAACAACTGTTTGGAACATTCTCAAAAAGAAGGAAACTCAGCAACACCAAAAGATCCGGAGGACCACGGATCTTTTGACCACGGAAAACAACTGTGGTGGATGACCGAAGAATCCTTTCCCTGGTGAAGAAAACACCCTTCACAACAGTTGGCCAGATCAAGAACATTCTCCAGGAGGTTGGTGTATGTGTGTCAAAGTCAACAATCAAGAGAAGACTCCACCAGTGTGAATACAGAGGGTTCACCACAAGATGTAAACCACTGGTGAGCTCCAAAAACAGGAAGGCCAGATTAGAGTTTGCCAAACGACATCTAAAAAAGCCTTCACAGTTCTGGAACAACATCCTATGGACAGACGAGACCAAGATCAACGTACCAGAGTGATGGGAAGAGAAGAGTATGGAGAAGGAAAGGAAGTGCTCATGATCCTAAGCATACCACCTCATCAGTGAAGCATGGTGCTGGAAGTGTCATGGCGTGGGCATGTATGGCTGCCAGTGGAACTGGTTCTCTTGTATTTATTGATGATGTGACTGCTGACAAAAGCAGCACGATGAATTCTGAAGTGTTTCAGGCAATAATATCTGCTCATATTCAGCCAAATGCTTCAAAACTCTTTGGACGGCGCTTCACAGTGCAGATGGACAACTACCCAAAGCATACTGCAAAAGCAACAAAAGAGTTTTTGAAGGGAAAGAAGTGGACTGTTTTGCAATGGCCAAGTCAATCACCTGACCTGAAGCCGATTGAGCATGCATTTCACTTGCTGAATACAAAACTGAAGGGAAAATGCCCCAAGAATAAGCAGGAACTGAAGACGGTTGCAGTAGAGGCCTGGCAGAGTATCACCAGGGATGAAACCCAGCGTCTGGTGATGTCTCTGTGTTCCAGACTTCAGGCTGTGATTGACTGCAAAGGATTTGCATCCAAGTATTAAAAAATGAAAGTTTGATTTATGGTTCTTATTCTGTCCCATTACTTTTGGTCCCTTAAGAAGTGGGAGGCACATATGCAAACTGTTGTAATTCCTACACCGTTCACCTGATTTGGATGTAAATACCCTCAAATAAAAGCTGACAGTGTGCAGTTAAAACACATCTCGTTCGTTTCATTTGGAATCCATTGTGGTGGTGTTTAGAGCCAAAAATGTTAGAACTGTGTCGATGTCCCAATATTTATGGACCTGACTGTATATTTGGGCCTTTTTATGGCTTTATTTTTGATAGGGACAATGAAGGAAAGAGAGAGGGGAAGACATGCAGCAAAGGGCCACAGGTCGGACTCGAACCTGGTCTGGCCACTCCCAGCTGTGCGGCATACGGTCACCTGCTCATTCCAGTGAGCTAAACCAGTGCTCGACCCATTATGTTTTTCTAATTGTGCTCCATCTTCTTCTTATTATTATATTTCTCCTGTTTTCTCCCTGCTTCTTTTTTCTTTCTGTCCTTTAGTTTTTTTCCTCTGATTGTCAGCTCTGTTATTGCCTTATTTCACAGCTTATGGCCATACCACCTTGGGCATGCCCAATCTCATCTGATCTCGGAAGCTAAGCAGGGTCGGGCCAGGTTAACACCCTGGAGTAGAAAAGCGCTATATAAGAACCAGTCCACTTACTTGAACAATATGATAATGATAAAATGAAATAGACAAATATATAAAATAAAAAAAGGAGAAAACACAAATAAAAGGACCCTATAGAGCTCATCCTTTGAAAAGCTGTGCCCATGTATAACCATTCAGAAGCTCTGTGACCTCCTCACCTCATCAAAGATCTCCAAGTAGAAAGAGTCAACCCCAGGAGGCACCGTGCACTGGATCACCTTGTTCCAGCGTGGGTTCTTGGCTCCATTATGAGCAGTTGGTGTCTCATAGACAGCATAGCCCAGTCTGATCCTACAGTATGGATCCATTCGGGTCATACCATAGTTTTTAGCCAGTTTGGCCTACACAATAAAACAAGACAGGTGGCTTCAATTAACTGATTAATTTAAGATGCATATATTACAGTAAAGCTTGCACATGTACTCCTGTATTTAATCTAAGTTATACACAAAAACATAAAAACTAACTAAAACTTAGTTTAGTTTA
Organism: Oreochromis niloticus; assembly: GCF_001858045.2. Taxonomy (NCBI): domain Eukaryota; kingdom Metazoa; phylum Chordata; class Actinopteri; order Cichliformes; family Cichlidae; genus Oreochromis; species Oreochromis niloticus. Next base: position 3,874,895 of record NC_031965.2, read on the forward strand.
TTAAGATCCCCATTAGCTCCTGTAATAGCAGTAGTTACTCTTCCTGGGGTCTGAGGAACTTTTTAACAAAAAACTTTTTCAGACATAAAACATGCACTACATGAAAGACAAAAACATTTCCATGCCACCATTGGCTACACTGCACTGTCCTCTGCGTTAGATTAGTTCGACAAGGAGGTAAGAAAAAACGCCTGTCTGTCAACTAGCGCATAGAATATGGATGAAGATCGGAAAAAAATAACAGTTTGATATAAAGAATTTCTGGCACTTTTGCTATAATGAATTTTCTGATCAAATTAACTAAGAAATAGTCAATCCTGCTTTTTACACTTGGCCAAACCAGTCTTGTGTTCTCTAACAATTGTACTAAACGGGCAGTTTAGAACTAAACGAAATAAACGAGCGGAACAAGCTTTTATGTGTAACATAAAAGAACAAGCTGTTGGTGTGTATATTTTATCCACAATGGAACAAATACTGTAGTGTCATCCAGTTGTATTTCTAATAGTGAAGCTGTGTTCACCTGGACCACTGTAATGCTAAGTCTTCCTACAGTGCTTATGGAGCCTCCATACTGCAGCTGCCTGGCTGCCTGGGCATCCAGCTGGACCTGCTGCTGCTGCTGGGTGGGAGTGATTCGCAGAAAATCCTGTGGAAGCTCCCCAATATACACCTGAATACAAAGACACAGGGATTAAGAGTTACTCTGCGTAGTCACTCAGAGAGACAGTTAAACATGACATACTCCATGAGATTACGTCGAGATATTAATTTCAACTGATGATCATGTTTGCTAAATTTCAAGAAGTTGGCTCCTGACAGCAAAAAACTGGTTTAAATTTTACCCAGAAAAACTGCCACTTAGTTATTTATTTTTCACCAGCATAAAAGGGGTTGGAGGAAGAGAAGATTGCTTGGTGTTGTATTAAGATTGTATTATTCATACAAAATTATTTAACATTGTACGTATTTTTTGAGATGGAAGAGAGAAACCAAAAGTTACTGACATGCAGCATGTAGTATTGCCATATAATTTAAATATGGGATAAATGAAGTGCTTATTGAAACTAAGATGAAGGTAAAGAGGAGAACAAATGGAAAACAAATGAAGTCCTCTAGCAGGGTGATCCAACCCTGAATACAAACTCAGAGCTGGTTCCCTAGGAGAGGGGCCAGTAAGCTAGAAGCTCTGCCCCAGTTCTACTTTTGAAATCTCTAGGAACCACAAATATGAATGCACTCTGAGAGGAAAGTGCTCTATTGAGATAATATAGTATTACGAGGTCTTTATGGTGCATATTCATTTAGGTCTTTGTATTTCAGAAGAAGAATTTTAAATTGGTTAGAATGTAAAAAATATATACTATACCTTATTTTGGGACAAAGTCAATAAATATTGTAAGCAGTTTTTATCTTATTTGACTGGTGATGTACTAGTGACGACATAAATGTAAGTTCATTTAGATAATGCTTCAAAAGTACTACCCAAAAAAGTCCCCAGAGGTATTTCTAGGTTGCTGCAAGAGTGGCAAGAGTTCCTTCTACAAGCAGGACTTTGGTTAACGTACATTTATAGACACCTATATTCAAATGAGGGTTGATGGACTTAATCGTGTTTTACATATCAGCATCCGAATTTGAATTCTAACCTGCAGGTAGAACATACAGTCAATTAAGTGAGTCATGATGAAACAGTTCTGTAATAAATTCAAAGGATTTTTTCTTTGGTTTGTTTTGGGGTTTGGTTTTTTTTTTCAATTTTTGTTGAAATTGTTTGAGAGGTGTTGATTTATATGTATAGCTCATTTGGAAAACATCTTGGTGGCGCTGTTGAATTTTAGTTAGCTACACTTGTTGTAGAGAGACCCAGTAGTCATGTAGACCACTATAGTGGATTTTAAATGGACCAATATATGATTAAAATGTCTGTGTAGGTTTTTAATACTTGAAAATCCTTTTAATCAATGACTGTCTGAAATCAAATTTTCTGCAGCATGTGGTTATGTCACAAACATTACCACATGCTTTAGTTTGTTTTTTCTGCATCATAATAGCCTTCCCTGCGTACACTGACATCTCTTGGGTTTCATATTCAAAATTACAGTGAAAAGTTACAGAATACAAAATTCTTCACTCTGAATCAACTTAAGATATTATGTCTGCTTCATTTGTCATGTAATAGCAATGCAACAGGCCCCATTTAACCTGTCTAAACAATTAATTCCAAAATATTTTGTAAAAACTCTAAAATGAAAACTAAAGGAAAGCATTTTGATCACATATTGTCCGATTTAAAATCCAATGTGGTGGTTTACAGAGAGAAAACTGTCCAACAATTTATATCCATATAATGACAGATATTTTTACTGTTCTGACCAATCCAGTATGAATTCACTCAGTGGGTGGAAATGCTGCTAGCATATTTCTTTCAGTGTTCAAAAATAAGTCTTCTCCCACAGTCATTATAGCCGACTATATCTCTCACTTTCTGTCTTCCACAAGTGAAAGTGTACAAGAGAGAAGGAGCAAGGAATGTAGCATTAAAAAACTGCAAGACATAGTGGGCTAAATCAATTTGTCTTCATCTACCTGAATAAACACAGAAAATGATGCCAACTTATTGTCGCTAAGAGCAGGATGTCTTCCACACATTTCTATGTTCAAGGGTATATTGAACTAAAGAAGCCACGAGAAAACTTTTTCTGTTAGTTTTTAGGATTTTGTGAGTTTAAAAGATGTAAACCCAAGCCTTTAATATGTTTATCTAGCCTTTCTTCTAACATTTTAACGTAATTCTAGCACGTGGAAAATGTTGGACGTGAACACCGTTTTGCTTGTCAAGTCTCAGAACTTCATTAACTTGTAATTAGTCGGTTTATGAGTAATCATTAGAAAATGTCAGCTCACCACAGATCAAAGGCTTAATGTTTTCTGACTCTTTGTAATAACAAAACATCCGGAGTCCTCTAAGGAGCAACATAGAAACTGAAAATTAAGCTTCCCAGATTTGAAGCACGGGAGTGCAACTGTTTTTTTTATCGTTTGTTGTGTAACACGGAACACGTCAGTGTTGCTATCCTGGCAGCTTAATCCTTGAGTTGCTATTAGCTACCTAAGCTAACGCTTATCAGTTAATTACCTTCGCCGACGTTGTCCGGGTATTGAATGCTAAGCTAGTATCAGTGCTGTGGGTCTCTGTGCAACTCTTTTTTTGGTCATTTAATGAACTGCCAGAACTACAATCCACAGTTACGTTTAGGTGTGTGCGTGCCAGTGCCAACAAACTAGACAAACGCCGAGGCCACTACCTGTCCCCTCTGGGTGCTGATGGTAGTTGCCATGTCGTCTCCTCTTTATCGAGATTTTCTCTGTTTTCTTAAATCACAAGCGTATGCCGTTGAAAAACAAAACCACTGTCCACTATGACGGATGTTTACCGTTCGACAGACCTCCTCTTCCTGCTTGATTTTTTATTTATGTCATGTGACAACCAGTATTACAGTGCTTTACCGCCACCTACTGCGTTGGAGTGGGCAATAGAATCCACTCTAGCCAAACCACGTTCAAGATTTTTCAGTTACTAGCTCAGGTGAAGAGCTACACCCGATCCACAAATGAATGGAATGCACTGCATTATATTGCGATGTTCTAGTCTTGCTGACCATGACTACACTTTACCCTTCAAGATAAGATAAGAGATAACTCTTTATTGTCATTACACAGTCATACCCAGTACAATAGTACAATAAAATTGGAAACTGTCCTACGTCAGCAATACAGACAACTAAACACCACAAAGCACAACACAACACAGTAACTTAAAGGGTATTTTTTTAAGTGGAAGAAATGTATGAGCAAAAAAGAAAGGTAAAGGAATGACTTGATAAATGAATAAAAGAAAGAGTGAATGTTTATTGCACTTTGTTATTATTGTTGTTGTTGTTGTTGTTGTTATTGCCCCCCTAAAAAAGTCCAGACAGGTAGCCAATCAGGTCAGCTGTTAGCATTGATTAGAGCTTTTGTTCTGTTGTAAAAGCTGTTCTTGAGTCTGTTTGTCTGCAACCTCAGCACTCTGAATCTCCTTCCAGACGGCAGCATAAACCTAAACACCCAGGTGCAATCCTGTAGGATGCTGCGTGCTGTCTTGAGACAACGAGTGCTATATAGGTCCTTCAGGGAGGAAAGAGGATGTCCAATGATTTTTTGGGGCCATATTAATGACCCATGTGCCACGGTGTGCAGCTGGAGAACCATACACAGATGCAGTATGTCAGCACATTCCAGAAAATGGAGATGCTTTTGGGCCGTCTTTACAACCACTGAGGTGTTTGAGCTCCATTGGAGGTCTGTGTCTATGTTCACACCCAGGAGCTTCAAACCCTTTCCATGCACTCCCCGTTGATGCTTATAGGCTGTAGCACAGACTTCCTCCTTCTGAAGTCAACTACCAGCTCTTTTGTCTTGGTGGTGTTGAGGTCCAAGTTGTTGTCTGCTCTGCACACCAATCCAGCAGCCTCTGAACCTCAGCTCTGTATGTTGTCTCGTCGCCCCCAGAGATGAGCCGACCACGGTGGTATCATCCGCGAACTTAATGACTGCATTGTGTGGGTGGGTACTAAGTAGTGATGTGTGTACACAGTGTACAGTAGGGGACTTAGTACACAGCCTTGTGGAGAGCCGGTGTTAAGGGTGAGGGCTGAGGAAAGATGAGGCCCTACTATATCTCTCTACACGGTCCGAGAGAAAGTCTTTGATCCAGCAGCAGGTAATAAAAGGAAGTCCGATATTCAGCGGTTTTACTATTAGTCTGTCAGGGAGTATCGTATTAAATGCAGAGCTAAAGTCAGCAAAGAGCGACCTGGCTTAATGCCCCTGTTGTTCCAGGTGGAAGATTGTGGTGTGGAGCATTGTAACAATGGCATCTTCACTTCTGTATGCGAACTGGAGTGGGTCGCGTGTGGGTGACAGGCAAGACACGATATGGCGTCGGACCAGTCTCTCAAAACACTTCATTATAACAGGTGTTAGAGCAATTGGTCGGTAGTTATTGAGGCTGCTAATGTTGGTCTGTTTAAATAGTAGGATAAGTGTGGCCGACTTTAGGCATGGCGGGATGCAGGACTGCTACAGTGAAGCGTTGAAGATCTTAGTGAAGACCCCAGCCAGCTGGTCTGCACATTCTTTTAGGACCTTCCTGGTCACCCCATCTGGACTGGTGGCCATCCTGGCTTTCACAGCCCTCAGTGTACACCTCACCTCATATTCCTGCACCATGAAGCTTGGGCTGCTGCTGCCATTCGATGTTTGAGCTACGGCTGCCTCTGATCCCTTCACCTCAAAGTGTGCAAAGAAGTGGTCCAGCTCCTCCGCAAGTGCCACGTTGCCCTCAGTCATCATGGTTTTGCCAGGCTTGTAGTTGGTTAGGTGCTGCCTATTAGGAGTTGGTGGGGTTTCTCTGGTGTGGTGTCATGAGTTTGCTTCCTTTTTCAGCACAGGTAGGCGGGGCGGTGTGTCACGGGATACTGGCACACTGGCGGTACATCAGACGTCATTTGATGGAGCGTTATTTAGGAGCAGCGCGACAGACGTCTGGTGTCAGAGTATTGTCGCCTCCCTGAGTGGTAACGTGTTTGTTAATCTCCGAGGTGTGCACTAACGGCCAACCCATGTTTTGGATTTTGTCTGCTTACCTGTTGTCCTGTATCCTTAGCCGGATCCATCACCCGCTTGCCTGTCAGCTGCTGGTGAAGCTGTATTTCCGGGATCACTACAGAGATCAATCTCATCTTTACCTTCACATCCCGGAGATTCTCGCCCGAGCCTGTACTGCCAGTGTGACAAGTGTGCTCTCGAACTCTCCCCATGTTTATTGCCGCTTTTTACTGATTGTTTGGTATCTTCCCCTTTTTCTCGTAGATCCACCCTGCGTGCACCGATTACCCCTTTCCCTCCGAGTGTGCGTCAGCCCCCTTCCCTGGTTTCCCTCCGTTTATTTATCACTGTACACAATCTCCCACCCTGTGTAAATAATCCAGACGTAAATAAAGAGCACTTTCTGCATTCCCTGCGTTTCTGTGTGTTCTGCCATAGAGTCCATTTTTGATTCAAGTGTCTTTGCTTTTTCAGCGTTCTCCCCACGCATTTGCTGACGACGCTTCTAAAATTTCATATTTGATCGGCGCCCTTCATGATCAAGCTTTAAGTTGGGCCGAATCATATCTGGCTCTCCATCCTCCATCTTGAGTCCCTCACATATGTTCAATTTGTCCAAGATTTTAAGTCCGTGTTTCACCACCCTTTGCGCGCGGACGAAACCGCACGACAGCTGTCGGCGCTCCGACTCCTCCATAGTGGAGTGTTCCATCAACTTCCGCGTTAAGGCGGCTGAGACCGGGTGGGGGGATGCCAAGCTGTGCGGGGCGTTCGTCTGCGGGTTAAGCGAACGTTTGAAGGACGAGCTCGCTACCCAAGACCAACCGGAGAGTTTTGAGGAATTGGTGAAGCTAGCCATTCACATCAATAACCATCTGCATGAGAGAGAGAGGGAGAAAGAACTGGGAGGCAAGGGTCGCGCAACCTCGGGGGAAGGTGCCTCGATGCGCACGGTCACTCAACCTTCACTCCTTCCCGCTCACGTCCAAGCGTGGTCACCTCCTGGGAATAATACTGAGGAACCGATGCAGCTGGGTCGCACGAGACTTACCCCTGAGGAGCGTCAGAGACGTTTTAAGGTGCGGCTATGTTTGGATTGTGGTCAGTCAGACCACTTTGTATCTACCTGCCAGCTTTGGTTAAAAGGCGGGGCCCACCAGTAACTGCGGGGGTACTGGTGGGTGGCACCTTTTCTCGGTCTCAGGTTCCCCGCATGCAGCTCTCCGCTGTCTAATAACTCTAAGACCTACTTTACTCAAGCTCTTTTAGACTCCCGGGCTGAACAGAATTTGATTGACAGAGGTCTGGTACGTCTCCTCAGTATTAAAACACGGCTTCTAGAGGTCCCTGTTTCGGTTGTTGCCCTCAATGGTCAGCCCTTGCCCTCGGTCACCCATGAAACGGAACCTGTCTCATTAATTCTCTTGGGCAATCATCGCGAATTTCTCCATTTTTTTGTTTTCGCGTCCCCTGATTCCCCCGTAGTCTTTGGTTATCCTCGGTTCAAGTGCCACAATCGCCATATCAACTGGGCCACCCGTCTTATAGAGAGTTGGAGTAGCCACTGTTTGTCACACTGTCTGAGGTCTGCTTTACCTCCTTCTGCGGCCAGTGCTCCCGAATCGACACAAGAGGATTTGAACCTGTAGTCTGTGCCAGAGGTCTATCATGATCTGAGGTCAGTTTTCAGCAAACATCTTTGCCTCCTCACTGGCCGTATGACTGTTCTATTGAATTGTTGCCTGGAGCTCCGCTGCCTACTAGTCGGCTGTACAACCTCTCTGGGCCAGAGAGGGCTGCCATGGAAGCCTATATTACGGAGTCCCTGGAGGCAGGCTTGATTCGGCCATCCTCTTCACCCGTGGCTGCGGGGAGTTTTTTTGTGGGGAAAAAGGACGGATCTCTCAGACCTTGTGTTGACTATCGTGGACTTAATACCATCACTGTGAGGAATAAATATCCCCTTCCACTGCTTTCTTCCATTACAGGAAGCGGTTGTTTTCACTAAGTTGGACCTTCATAATGCGTATCACTTGGTACACATGCGTCAGGGGGATGAGTGGAAGACAGCATTCAACACTCCGCTGCGACATTATGAGTATATGGCAATGCTATTTGGACTGACCAATGCGCCAGCGGTGTTTCAGGCTCTGATCAATGATGTGTTGCGGGACTTTTTGAACCGTTTTGTCTTTGTGTATCTGGACGACATTCTCATTTTTTCCCAATCACTGGATGACCACGTACAGCAGGTGCGCTGTGTGTTACAGCGGCTTCTGGAAAATAAAGGGTTCGTGAAAGCTGAGAAATGTGTCTTCCACGTGGGGTCGGTGTCCTTTTTGGGTTACATACTGGAAAAGGGACAGTTAAGAGCTGACCCCTGTAAGCTTGAAGCCATTGTGAGTTGGCCGACCCCTTCCACACGCGAGCAATTGCAGAGGTTTCTGGGATTTGCTAATTTTTATCGGCGGTTCATTAAGAATTTCAGTCGAGTTGTGCTTCCGCTTACTATTTTGACATCCCCCTGCTCGTGTTTTTCAGAGGTTTTTCATTCGTGTTGTTGAGGTTGATGCTTCCGATACAGGCACGGTAGCAGTGCTGTCTCAAATTTCGCCGGACGATGGGCGTCTCCACCCGTGCGCTTTTTTTTCTCAACAGTTTAGTTCCGCAGAGAGAAATTATGATGTGGGTAACTGGGAACTCCTGGCTGTTAAGTTGGCCTTGGAGGAGTGGCACCACTGGCTGGAGGGTGCGGAACATCTGGTTATGATTTGGACTGATCATAGGAATTGCGTCTACATTCGCAAAGCGAAGTGGCTTAATTCCAGGCAGGCCAGGTGGCAGTTGTTTTTTAGCCGCTTTAACTTTACGATTTCCTTCCGTCCGGACTCCCGTAACACAAAGGCCAACGCATTGTCATGCCAATTTTCCTCGGAAGCTGAGGTTTTGGGCGTGGGCATGATCGTTCCCCCCTCCTGTGTGGTGGGGGCTTTGGTGGGGGAGATCGAGGCTGTGGTGCGCCAGGTTCAGCGGCACGAGCATGATCCGGGATCGGGACCTCCGGGTAAGCCAGGCACCTTCTGGGCTTTTGCATCGCCTGCCCGTCCCCAGTCGCCCGTGGTCGCACATCGCTGTCGACTTCGTCACGGGGCTGCCGTGTTCCTCTGGTCACTCGATCATCCTTACCATTGTGGATAGATTCTCTAAGGCTGCCCATTTTGTTCCCTTGCCTAAACTCCCTTCCGCCCTTGAGACTACTCACTTACTCGTTGTTCATGTTTTTCGGCTGCATGTGATTCCCCAGGACATTGTGTCTGACAGGGGACCTCAGTTCATGTCACGTGCGTGGAAGGGGTTTTGTGCAGCCTTGGGGGTGGGGGCGAGCCTCTCCACGGGCTATCACCCGCAGTCTAATGGACAAACTGAAAGGATGAACCAACAACTGTCCGTTCGTTCAGCCTAACACTGCCTAACCAAATCCCTGCCATACCTGTCGCCAATTGTTGTTAAGTGGTCTTCAATATTCCTCTTGTGCGCGGCCTTGGCCTCTCTGATACCTCTTTTCAGATCTAATCTGGCTGCACTATACTGCATACTGTCACCGGATCTGAAAACAGCGTCATGTTGCCTCAGCAGGACCTGGACCTCCTTAGTCTTTCAAGGTTTCTGGTTAGAACACACGCGCAGACGTTTGTCCACAGTGACACTGTCGACACAGAAGTTGATGTATGAGAGCACTGATGTTGTGTGCTCCTTGAGGTCCTGGTGTTCAAACACACTCCAGTGTATGAAAAAGTATGCTATGCCTTCTGATCATACTGCGTAAGGGAAGCATGTATAATGTAGACAGAATTGTTCCTAGCACTGAACCCTGTGGAACTCCATAATTAACCTTAGTATGTCAATAGGACTCTCCATTTACATGAACAAATTGGAGTCTGTTAGATAGATATGATTCAAACCATTGCAACGCAGTACCTGTAATACCTACAGCATGCTCTAATCATTCGAATGGAATATAATTAGCTATGACAGCTGGGTCAAGAGATGTCTTTTTAAGTAATGGTTTAACTACTGCCAGCTTGAAGGCCTGTGGGTACATAGCCGATTATTAGAGATAGGTTGATTTAAGCATTGAAGTATTGAAGCATTAATTAATGGAAAGACTTCTTTGAGCGGTCTTGTAGGAATGGGGTCTAAAAGACATGATGGTTTGGATGAATTGGATGAATTAAATACTGAAGTTAATTCAGAAAGATAAACTGGAGCAAAGCACTCTAAAAGAGTATCAATGGTACTGAAAGTAGCTGTAGATAATGTTACATCTGTGAGATGATTATGAGTAATTTATTCTCTAATGCAGAGGTTCCCAAAGTGTGGGGCCCGCCCCCTAGGGGGGGCGCAGAGCCATTGCAGGGGGGCGCGGTATGAAAAGAAAAAAAAAAAAAGAGCGCTTGGACACTGTGGACAGGTTTTTGACGGGGCTCCCACATAAACGCAAAGCAGGAGATGAAGCATCGCCAAATATGTTTCCAAACTAACTTCCTTCCAAGTCAAAGACAGGAAAATATGGTGAAGCATATCTTCCCTTTGGCTTCACCTGCACAAGTGCCAAGGTAGGTCTCCCCTGCAAAATTAGTTTCCCTGCGTCAGGAGCACGCGCTGGGCTCTCCAAATCACGGACAAACAGTATCTCACATTCTTGATTTTTAGTTCACAAACACTTCTTGTAATAACTAACTACTCCTGACATTTTGGACATGTTAGCTCTTTATGCAGTAAAGTTACAGTGGATACAAATAATATCAGGCTGATCCTGCCGTAATTTGTTCCCCCTGTTCAAATCACGGACTAACAGTATCCCACAACTGTTTATGTGTTTAAACCCATTTTGCACAGAGAGGCATTTTTTGAAAAATGTATTGACAGCAATGTTGAATATTATTACACAGGAAAAAAAACAACTACACGTAAAATAATTACACCGTGACACCTCTGCCTTTCTAAATGGAGGGACAGTAACTGCGTGTGTATATGTAAGCGTGTAAAACCTGAAGATAGTCAGATTAACAGTATTTTGTCTCTATCTGCCATTCTGCAATTCATCTCATGTAAACAATAACGTGACGCACAGCGTGACGTGAAAAGAGGCACATACCTTTGACGTTGCGTGACGAACTCTGTAATCCTCGTCCACACGTAAAAGGAGTTTTAAATAATCTCCGTTTTCGGTGAATCGCAACACCGTTTACGTGTTGACGAAAAGCCCAAACGCATAGAAACAGCTGAGTTTTCAAAAATACCCGTGTAGGTGTGGACGCAGCGTAAAAGAGTTAGCAGTATATTTTATTACTACCTGTAATTTATTGCCGTTTACTTGTATTTGCTTAATTGTTTTCTAAATGTTTGAGGTGTGAAATAAACCGCAATGGAGTTTGTAAACAAAATATGGGTGTGTGTGTTTGGAGGATGTGTTTGGAGGATGTGTTTGGGGGGGGGCGGACATTTTTCTTGTAAAAAAGGGGGGCCTGGCAAAAAAAGTTTGGGAACCACTGCTTTAATGGTTAAAAATTTATTTGTGAAGAAGTTCATGAAGTCATTACTAGTTAACGTTAAAGGAATGGATGGCTCAACAGAGCTCTGACTTTTTTTCAGCCTGCCGGCAGTGCTGAAGACAATCCTAGGGTTGTTCTTATTTTCTTCAATCAATGATGAGTAGTAAGATGTTCTAAATTTACGGAGAACTTTTTAAAAATAAATTAGCAAACCATTTTTCGAAGCTAAATGATGATCTTCTAAATTTGTGACACACCATTTCCAATACCAGGTTATGAGTTATCTGCTTTAGGCTACGTGTTTGAGAATTATACTAGGGAGTCAAGTACTTTATTTGAGGCTCTCTTTTTCACAGGAGCTACAGTATCCAGAGTCATATGTAGTGAAGAATTAAAACTGTTAACAAGATAATCGACCTCAGTTGGAGTAACATTCAGATAACTGCTCTGCTCTCTGTTGGTACAAGGGCATTGAAGATGATAACAGTGGGTGAATTATACTTAGTTACAGCACTTTCACAAAGACATGTACTGTGATGAGATCTACTCCCCACTGCTGTGTAATCAATTATTGTAAATTTAAATGTTATCGGGAAGTGATCAGACAAGAGAGGGTTTTCAGGAGACACTGTTAAATGTTCAGTTTCTATGTCATATGTTAAATCAAGATCTAGCATGTTATTAAAGTGGTGGGTGGGTTCTTTTACATTTTGAGAGAGTCTAATAATTGAGTCTAATAACAGACTGAATGCCGTGTTGAGGCTGTCATTTTTATCATCTACAAGGATGTTAAAATCACCCACAATACATATTTTATCTGAGCGAGAACTAAATCAGATAAAAAGTCTGAGAAAACTCTGTGTAAGGCCCAGGTGGATGATAGGTGGCAGCTAGGGTGGTGGTGGAGGCTTTCAAATGAATTAAAAGTTCGTCTGGGTCTAATCACTGATGGTGATATACAATAGAAAGGTCTAACACATGCTCCTGATGGAGAGGGGAAGTTTGTGTTCAGTATTAGGTATTTTGTGCTGCACTTTCATTCTTAAATACACAGCTTCAGATGCCATTGTTGGAGTATGGTGGAGGTCCTGGAAAGTGAGGATGAGATCAAAGAAACTGGAGGGAGGATATTGACATAGGAGATTTCCGTTTCGTCACTCATCACCCATCTTTCTTCAGTCTCAGCTGACTGCAGGTTTCCCCAAACTTATAAACAGAACATTTGCACAATGACTGAAACTAGCCCACTGAATGAACAGTGGGGTGTGATGTCAGTTCCTTGACCTTGATATGCAAATTGTCATGACCACTGACAACCATTGCTCAAAGACCATTGATCATTGATCAAAGACCGCTGATCAATGGCCATGAGGACCATTCACAGAGAGTTGGGAGATGGCTGCAATCACAGCATATTAAGATGGTTAAAGATGTACCCTAAGGCAGGGGCGGATCTAGAAGGGTGGCATGGGGTGGCAAGTGCCACCCTAAAATGATCCCTTGCCACCCCAAGTGCCACCCCAGTTTTGCATATGACAGTGTTGTTTATTAAAATAGCATTAACAGTTCGAGCGTAGTTACAGTCAACAGTGAATATAAATGCTAAAACTGAATATATTGAATAGTGTTACCCCCCTCCACCATTAACAAATGGTTCAGCCCATAGCAGGACCGGCTTTTTTCTTGTTTTCTGTAGCAAGCCATGCTTATGATTGTGCCAGAGCACATTTTGAACAACACCATGGGAATTTCAGATTTTACACAGGTGGTTGGATGTTACACTCTGGAAATGGAAGCAAGGTGAGTGTTATTAACTCTCTGTGGTCCACGGACACGCTGCACCTCCAAATCACATGACTATGTTAAACTGACATAGCAACAAGCTGCAGCCACGCTGAGTCTCTGTTTCAGCCCAGATTGAAAGTTCGCACTTCAAAGTATATACATTTTAATTACAGGCCGGTAAATCCAGGGTTATGATTATATATATAAGCCACGCTTTTTTCTAAATACTGTTGTCACGTTTTTGTGTGTGTGTTTTAAGCGTTTTCTAAGGACAGCGTGAAAACAGTAAAGAAAGGAAAAAAAGCCACCTCTTTCCTATCGAAAATGTACCATGTCGAATTTTAAAAAAGTCAACACGTAGGATTTGGTTGTTTAGGAAGAGGGAAAGTTTTGGGAGTGACGGTAACGGCAGCAAGATAGAGCGAGAGAGAGAGAGAGAGAGAGTTTAGATGTGGGAGATTTGTGACGTTTAGTGTGGAGTGTATACTTAGTGTGTTGTGTTGTCTTGTGTAGTTGTTCTGTTGTGTAGTCGTTTTGTTTTGTGTGTCAGTGAGGGCACTAATGAACACAAAGGCACATTGCAGTGTAAACACTGTCACTAAGTAGAAAACCAGCGGAGTGATACACCTCCTGTTGTCAGGCCTGCAGGTTTATCCCTGTGCTGTTCTCCTCTGTCTTTTGGTGGACAAACTTTTTTTTTTTTTTTTACTGTGACACATAATTTGTGGGGCATCTTATTGCGACACCTGATTGTTCTCTCATTTTGGTTTTAGTAATATTTTTAAATGGTTGTACAAAATGGAAAAAAAAAAACGCAGGTGTATTGGCTGCATTTTTAGATAAATAATTGTATATGTTTACAAAATGTACAATTTATATTTTCATTTCAAGTTATAAAAATTTACTCAACATGTCTGTGGGGTTTTTTTTACTGTAAAAAGTACTACTAGCATTTTAAGTTCTTTGTGTGATTTCAGATCAGTAATAGTACTATTAATAGTAATAGTAGTACTAATGCAGTATGTCAGTGAAAAAACAACTAAATTCATTTGAGCTGAAAAGAATGATACCAAACAAGGCAAGGAGGAAAAAATAAAATGAAACAATTTGAGGGTGAAATACAAACGTAAACTCAAAAGGAGTCAAAAATGTCTGATTGTATTTCAGACCTAAGTGGGTTAATCCAACAAATCATGAAAAATTAGTTTTAAATTTTTGTTCATGACAGTGCAGATTTCTGACATTTTGTGTAATTTAAGCATGTAACAATGTGACTGTTTTCTAACAAAAAACAGTGTGAAACTTAAGTTAGACTTGTGTTCGTAAATGAACCGCCCCATGTTGTGTAGCTTTCTAGATTTTATACTTATTGGGCTACATATTTATTTATTATACAGGCTATACAGTACATAACATCAAAACTTACATGTTTTATGTAACTAAAGTGTTTAATTATGTGGGCTACAGACAATAATTAAGTTATAGACTATATTTATATGAAAAACGTGTATACTTACTACATTTGAATCATTTTAACCATATGTAACCACCTGCATATGTGTTTGGGGGAAAAAAGGCTTTAATTTTGCCACCCCATTTGGTTTCTCTGCCACCCTCATGCCACCCTAAGAAAATTTCTCTAGATCCGCCCCTGCCCTAAGGCCCTCTCATTGATTCAGAGATGGTCTTTCGCTTTTCACATAACTGGCCTCCTTGACTCCCCGCTTAAACCAGCGTTCTTCCCTGTCCAGGATGTGTACATCCTGATCACTGAAAGAGTCTCCACAGGCCTTTAGGTGTGAATAGACTTCAGAGTCCTGGCCTGACAAGTTACCTCTTCTGTGTTGTGCCCTCCCCTTAGCCAGAGGTTGTTTGGTTTCCCTAATGTATAAATCATGGCAATCATGGTGTTTTGGAGTTTAAAAGCCACAGAGGGCGCCGGTTTCGCTTAGTTGGGATAACCACATTTACTCAGGGCCTTCTTGATGTAATGTTCTTCTGCTTCCCTGGCCGCTGTGTCTGTGGGGATGGTGTTCGCTCTATGTTGTAGCATCTTGATGACACCCAGTTTGTGCTCCAGTGGATGATTAGAGTCAAACATTAAATACTGTATGTATGTATGTGTATACGGTTATGGTACACATCAACTTTTAAATTGAAAATCTCACAGTCTAAGAAGGCTAAACTGCAACTTTTCATTTCATCCCTGGTGAATTTGTTGGTCCACCTAGTTAATGTGATCCATTAATTGTGGTACACCCTGAGATTTGATTTTCACCCATGACCAGTGGCGGTCCTAGCCTGTTTGGTGCCCTGGGCGAACAGTCCCTCTGGCGCCCCCCACCCCCACCCCCCACACACAGAGGATTGTACATTAACATAGAACTTTTGTTGGAACCATACTGAAACCAAACTGAACTGACCTGAAAGATAGGATCATGGCCAAGCTTGAAACCTGGATCCCTCGTAGCCGGTTACCAAGATTACGTGAAGTACCCTCAGAAGGTCTGCTAGATGATGTTAATGCAGCACTACGGATGATACCTACAACCACGATTACCGACACTAACAAGCTGATCTACACTACGGCAGCAGTGATCAGTGAGATGCTTGGCTACAAGTTGAACAGCCACAAGGGGCAGTACCCTCCATGGAGAAGGAGGCTAGAGGGCAAGATCAAAGTAGCATGGAGGGAGGTTAGCCAACTAACGGAGTTGCAGAAAGGCGCGACAAAGAAGGTGCATAAGAAATACAGCAAGCTGTCCATACCTGAGGCCTTGGAAACTGCCAAGCAAAGACTCACAGCCTTGGCCAGCCGCTTGAGGAGGTACACCAGAGAGATAGAAGGCAGGAGAATAAACCAGCTGTTCTCCACAGAACCAGCAAAGGTGTACTCTCAGTGGCAAGGGAACAATAACAGAACAGCACCACCAAGGCTGGAGACGGAGCAATACTGGAAGAGCATATGGGAGAAAGACACAACCCATAATGGCAATGCTCAGTGGCTAGTGGATCTGAGGGCAGACCATAGTGACCTCCCTGAACAGGGTCCAGTAACCATCACAGTGGCAGACATCCAAGAAAGGGTCTTCAGTATGAAGAGTTGGACAGCACCAGGGCCCGACATGGTTCACGCCTGAAGAAGCTGACTGCACTCCACGAGCGTTTGGCAGCACAAATGAACCAGCTGCTAGTTAACGAGAGACACCCGGAATGGCTAACCGAAGGTCAGACAGTCCTGATCCCCAAGGACCCCAAGAAGGGTCCCATCCAACTACCGACCAATAACCTGCCTCAGTACTACATGGAAGCTCCTGTCAGGCATCATATCGGCTAAGATGAACAGGCACATGGGTCAATACATGAGCGGGACACAGAAAGGGATTGGCAAGAATACCAGAGGCGCAAAACACCAGCTACTGGTAGACAGAACAGTCAGCCGAGACTGCAAGACCAGACTGACCAACCTGTGCACAGCCTGGATTGATTACAAGAAGGCCTATGACTCAATGCCCCACAGCTGGATACTGGAATGCCTAGAATTGTACAAGATCAACAGGATCAACAGGACAAGATCATCAGGAACTCAATGGGGATGTGGCGTACAACACTAGAGGCCAACTCCAAGCCCATAGCACATGTCACCATCAAGTGCGGGATCTACCAAGGAGATGCTCTGTCCCCACTGCTGTTCTGCATAGGCCTGAACCCCCTCAGTGAGATCATTAACAAGACTGGCTACGGATACCGACTACGGAACGGAGCGGTTGTCAGCCACCTCCTGTACATGGATGACATCAAGCTGTATGCCAAGAGTGAACGAGACATCGATTCACTGATACACACTACCAGGATATACAGCAATGACATTGGAATGTCATTCGGACTGGAGAAGTGTAGTCGGATGGTACCAAAGAGAGGGAAGGTAGTCAGACCTGAGGGGATTGAACTACCAGAAGGCAACATTGCAGACATAGAGGACAGTTACAAGTACCTGGGGATCCCGCAAGCGAATGGGAACCATGAAGAGGCCGCTAGGAAAGCTGCAACCACCAAGTACCTGCAGAGGGTCAGGCAAGTCCTGAGGAGTCAGCTGAACGGTAAGAACAAGATCCGGGCGATCAACACCTACGCCCTGCCCGTGATCAGGTACCCTGCTGGGGTAATAGGCTGACCAAAGGAGGAGATAGAAGCCACTGACGTAAAGACAAGAAAGCTCCTTACCATGCATGGAGGGTTTCACCCCAAGTCCAGCACCCTGAGGCTGTACGCTAAGCGGAAGGAAGGGGGCCGGGGACTGGTGAGTGTCAGCACCACAGTCCAGGATGAGACAAGAAACATCCACGAATACATCACGAAGATGGCCTCAACTGACAGCGTGCTCAGTGAATACCTCAGGCAGCAGAAACCCAAGAAAGAGGAGGAAGGCGAGGAACCATCATGGAAGGACAGGCCCCTGCACGGTATGTACCACCGGCAGATAGAGGAGGTGGCTGATATCCAGAAATCCTACCAGTGGCTGGACAAAGCTGGACTGAAAGACAGCACAGAGGCACTAATCATGGCAGCACAAGAACAAGCTCTGAGTACAAGATCCATAGAGGCTGGGGTCTATCACACCAGGCAAGACCCCAGGTGCAGGCTGTGTAAAGATGCCCCAGAGACAATCCAGCACATAACAGCAGGGTGCAAGATGCTAGCAGGCAAGGCATACATGGAACGCCATAACCAAGTGGCCGGCATAGTGTACAGGAACATCTGTGCCGAGTATAACCTGGAAGTCCCAAGGTCAAAATGGGAGATGCCCCCAAGGGTGATGGAGAATGACCGAGCTAAGATCCTGTGGGACTTCCAGATGCAGACGGACAAAATGGTGGTGGCTAACCAACCGGACATAGTGGTGGTAGACAAACAGAAGAAGACGGCTGTAGTGATCGATGTAGCGGTTCCGAATGACAGCAATATCAGGAAGAAGGAACACAAGAAGCTGGAGAAATACCAAGGGCTCAGAGAAGAGCTCGAGAGGATGTGGAGGGTGAAGGTAACGGTGGTCCCCGTGGTAATCGGAGCACTAGGTGCGGTGACTCCGAAGCTAGGCGAGTGGCTCCAGCAGATCCCGGGAACAACATCGGAGATCTCTGTCCAGAAGAGCGCAGTCCTGGGAACAGCTAAGATACTGCGCAGGACCCTCAAGCTCCCAGGCCTCTGGTAGAGGACCCGAGCTTGAAGGATAAACCGCCCGCAGGGGCGCGCTGGGTGTTTTTTTTTTATGAGCTTGAACTCTGGGTCAAAGATGCAAGTAGCAGTTATTTATATTTCCTATCACCCTAAATCTTCACTCAAAGACAAGTATCTCTGACAGTGTATATACAGATGTATTATATATAAGAGACAAACATTGTTCTTTCAATATGCTGGCATTACTAAATTTGGCTCAATGCTTATATATATGTGTAAAAGGAAAATGTACGAGCTGTGATAACTGTTTCTGATAGAATGAAGAGTAGACTGATATATGAAATATTCCTTTATTGGGTGAGAAAATCAGAGCATGTCATAACTGCTTTAAGTCATACAGAATAGATATCAGAGCCTTAAACAGGCTGACTTCTGCTAAATGGGTCAAACTGGGCAGAAACTATACAAACACATAACGTCCTTATAGAATATGATGTAACACTATAGATCAACTTACCTCAGAATATATAAAGCATATAAACAATTACAGCAATATGATGCAACAAACACAGCAGTGCTACTAATCCAAAATACTCAAAGCTTCATAGAACTGAAACAAACATTTATTTTTAGCTCCATTCTGCTGCTGATACATACTTTAGGTTTCTGAACATTAAACTTGTTGCTGCCTTTCATAGTGTGTAACTTGAAGGCCCTGAGTACTTTCTCCCACACTGAAAACACTGGGATGATAAAATTATTTAAACATTACCTAATAAGACTGATTCAGGACAGACAATTAGTTATTCTAAACTTTCCTAGCAGTCCTTCACAAACAGGGAACAGTCTGTCTATTCTCTCCATCTGTCAGCTGCTGCTGGCTCTTCCTCCTCCTCTTCCTCACACACTGCTGAGTTTGTCCTGGTGGATCATCAGGGGTGCAAAGCCTCACAGATGATGTGCAGCAGTGGGTCCCTCAGTCTGTCCTCACTCTGGACACTTGCAGTCGTCACACGTGGAAATCAAATGTGTGATAAGCTGCAGGATTCAAACACAAGTGTAACTTATAAATACATGTTCATACTTTTATTCCACAATCAGAGAGAAAGAAACAGAGAGAGAGTGCAGGACAGATAGACAGGTGACAGTCTCAGGTGTATACACTGCTACAAAACAGCACAAGAGAAGGAGGATTTAGTGTTTGTGTTATTACAAGTGCTAAACAAGAAGAGTTCCCAGATGGTACAGTGGACTCATGTGTGACTCCTGTGATTAAAGCATCTTTCTTTCAGCGTAACGACTGAACCGTCAGCTTGTTCAAACACAAGTTAAAGTCCGTTTGGCTCGACACCACCGAACAGAGGCAGCAATATAACATAGCTAACATTAACAGTGCAGTGAATCCTGCTTGTGCCGTGATATTCAGCACTGCAAACCGAGCAGCATCACTGACTTTCAGCTTGTTGTGTTTGTGGATATATGACTGACTTTAATTATCCATAAAATCATCACATTCTCTGTAAGATTAAGGTCGACTATATATATATTTAGAAGTAGAGGCTTTAAAACCAAGTTACTGCTTAAAGTACAAACATCGCTAATGTCACATAACTTTCCCGACATGTGGCCAACAGTAATGTTTTAATGTTCTTAAACATTCGCACATAAATAAGTGACATAATATTCAGTACTTACTTTTGACAGTTCACTCTTCGGCCGCTCCCTTCTGCCGTATTTTGCGGCAAAATTATTCACACCCACCGCCGCGCTATGAATTGTGGGATATATGGGGCCACGAAGCGTGCACCGGACCATGCTTGATATTTGGGGAAATCGATGGCGCATTTGGAGTATGCATTTGAAGTACACTTTGGCCATTTCTCAATTCTCAAGTACGCGAGTACGTACTTGCGTTCTCGGCGAGTACGTACTGGCCAAGAACGCACGGGAGTACGGACTCACCGAGAACGCGAGCACGGACTCGCGATTTGTACAATTGGAACACCAGCGTACTTGATGATGTCACAGGTCCGGAGTTTTTACTGCCGTCCCCTCTTAATTTAACTGTGAGTAACATGTTATGAAGCTTAACTTTAACCACAGCCAAACCGGTTTACTCAGGAACAAATAAAACACTGAAATTAACCAAACATTAACATTTAGAAGTGATCTAAGTGAGCTATATATCATTTTTAACCTCAGTAGTGAAACCTCTATTAATAAAAATAGTGTACATGTACATACGTGTACATACCTTAATAAAAACAAGCAGGTGAGATGTTAGAACGCTTTTATTTTTATTTTAGTGGACACTCAATACGATAGACAGCTGCTGGGGTTTCTTTAACCTGAGTAGTGAAAAGACCGCGGGCGGGGGGGGGGGGGTTGGGGGGTGAAAACGATGTGCCGGGAGTCCGCTGTTCTCGCCGGCTCTAATAATCCTCGACCTCGCTGTCTGCTATGGAGCTGGCGGGTCACAGACGTCTCCAAAAACGTCGGAACGCCTTTGGAAATATATATCTTGATAAATCGAGCAGATATTTGAAGTTTACACAGCTACATTCTCGCTTGAAAATAACTTAAAAGTTTATTTTGTGACCCAGAAAGAGTAATATTTAAAAGTTTTTAGCCCCGCTCGTCCGCCATTGCCGCGTTTGAGTTTTGGACGAAATGCATTCTGGGATATTTAGCTGTACCAAGTTCACACAAGTCACCAGCGATGAATGCTCGATAAAACGGGCGGAGCGAGAACACATCCGGGACTTTTTCACATTCTCGGCTTGATGCGTACTTCGAATTGGAACAGTACTTGGTCTCCGACTGATGACATATCACGAGTACACGAGAACGCAAATACGCACAAGTACGCATATTGAGAAAGGCCCTTTGAATTGGGACAGCCGTCGTCGCGTGGCGGTGACGTAATCGCACTTGAAATGCGTACTTCAAGCGTGCATACCCTGAATTGGGACACAGCCAGAGTCTGCGCAGTAGTGACTTGAGGTGGAGCGACTGTGTACCGCTCCTGCCCACACACCCGCTGGACGTGACCGCAAACACGCCCCCCCTACACTTTTTACGTAGCCCGGCAGCTCAAGTGTTTTGCTGGTTTACCACGACTGACGACTCGTTTAATTAAGGTAAATACAACCATGTCACTGTTATGAAAAAAAGACACACAGCTTATCATCTTATAGTTCTAAAATCACTCTGTTGTTAATTCGTTTGCTAGATTAGCCGCTAGCATACCCACTGTGTTGGAGGCTTGTTGCTAGCTAGTTAGCGATGCTACACCAATGACTGTGCTACACACCTGTTACTCTAATAGTCTGTATTATTGAAGGATTCAGGACTTCTTAGGTTTTGTTATCCATTTTTAGACAGCGATGAAATCATCTGCACACTCTACAGAGGCCCAGAGTTACTATTAATATAAAAAAAAATAATGCTGTTGTTACGACCCGGCTCGTAATGACCGTAACCAGCGCAGGATGTCACGCGACTTCCCACGCCCAAACAGACACAGCCACAGCGTTAGATTTTTGACAATAATTTATTTACACTAATGGCACAATGGGGGAGTATATACTTCAGGGTGAGCCAAGGCCAAAACAACAAACAAAACTCAACCTATGCTTCGGTTCCCCTCTAACCTGTCCACGGAAAAGAAAACAAAGAAATAACACAGACTGACCTCCCTGGTCTAAAAAACACAGGAGAAAAGAAGGCATCTCAAAATAATCGGCAGCTCACCCCTACTTACTCCGCACCTCACACACGCCCGACTTTGTGCTAAGGACTATGGCTGCGGCCGCGCCGTCTGGACCAGGGGCAGGTGCATGGGAAGTCTGCCACACATCCCACACAGTGCAGCTCTTCAGTCGCCCTTTTGTAGCTCACGGCCACCGCAGGAACCAGTCACATCAGGCCGGTCATTAGATCCACCAATCACAGCCGAGCCCCTGCACAGGTGAATTTACATACATATGTCACACAATAGAGAAACCAACAGCACACGTAACACCCCCCACCATAAGAATTAAATAATTCCTTGCTTATTTAATTCCCATCCGCTTACACTGCTCTAGATAAGGCATCAGCGAAGACATTATCAAGGCCCTTTTTATGACTGATCTGCAGGTTGAAGTCTTGTAACAGAAGGGACCAGCGCATGAGTCGCTGATTGGAATTTTGCATCCGCGAAAGAAACACAAGTGGGTTGTGATCTGTGAAAACCTGAATGGGCACCGAGCTAGACCCCAGGTAGACCTCAAAGTGTTGCAGGGCTAGCAACAATGCAAGCGCTTCCTTCTCGATGGTGCTGTAGTTTATTTGGTGTTGCCAATATCCCTTCAATAAATCCAATTTGGTCACATAAGTCGCGGACCCCACCCGATCAACACAATCATCCATCCTAGGTAATGGGAAAGAGTCGGCTTTAGTGGCTGCATTCACCTTTCGATAATCCGTGCAGAACCGAGGAGTATTGTCTGATTTGGGCACTAACACGCATGGTGAGCTCCACGCGCTAGCACTCGGAATGGCCAAGCCATGCTCTAGGAGATAATTAACTTCCCTTTGCATTATCTCCCTTTTTAGCGGGTTCACCCGGTACGCATGTTGTTTAATTGGCTTATGCCCCTCCACATCAATGTCATGACATAAGACAGTCGTTTGGCGCGGGTGATCAGAGAAAAGCGACAAGTTGCCCTTTATCAGAGTAATGATGTCAGTTTGAGCAACTTCAGGTAATTCGGCAACAAATGATTCAAGATCATTTAAAATCACTGAGTTCTTCAGCCCACTTCCTAAGACATCTTCCTTCCCAGATAACCCGTCATCCGACGGTTTGTAAGCGGTGAGGGTGGCAACAGCGCACACCGAGGGCGCTGTTGTGTTTTGCTTGCGAGGATGGAACAGTTTCAAGGTGTTCACATGGCAAACCCTGGTTTTTCGCCGCCGATTCGGAGTGCGTATCACATAATGGCTGTTGTCGAGTTTACGTTCAACACTGTAAGGACCAGCGAACTGTGTTGATAAACTGGACCCCACTACGGGCAATAACAACAGCACCCTCTCCCCTGGTTGAAAACTTCTGTCTACAGCTTTCTTGTCGAAACGAGCTTTCATTTTAGTCTGCACTTGCTTTAGGTTTTCCCTGGCTATTTTCCACGCCAGGCGAAGCCTGTCTCGAAGCTGGCTTACGTAGTCATGTACACTACACGGCTCCTCCAGAGCCTCAGACAACCATTTTTCCCTCAAAAGTCGGAGAGGGCCTCGGACCACATGTCCGAAAACCAACTCCGCGGGGCTAAAACCCAGCGACTCCTGTCTAGCTTCTCTAATGGCAAACAACAGTAGGGGCAACCCCTCATCCCATTCTTTACCAGACTCCAAACAAAACTTACGTAACATAACTTTGAGGGTTTGGTGGAACCTTTCCAAAGCACCTTGGCTTTCGGGGTGATATGGACTGGACGTAACATGCTTAGCATGTAGTTCATCAACAACCTGCGCAAAGACTCTGGACATGAAGTTGGTGCCTTGGTCCGTTTGAATGATTTTCGGCAACCCAAACACAGAAAAGAATCTGATCAAAGCTCTAATGACCGCTTTGGCTTTCACAGTACGCAGCGGAATGGCTTCCAGAAATCTCGTTGCTGAGCACATTATAGTAAGAATGTACTGATTACCGACTTTTGTTCTCGGCAACGGTCCCACACAATCCAGTATTACCTTTTCAAAAGGTTCACTCATCACTGGGATAGGCGATAACGGCGCAGGTGGAATGGGTTTATTAGGTTTGCCCACCAACTGGCAGGTGGCACAAGACCGACAGTAAGCAGCCACATGTTTTTTTAAGCCAGGCCAAAAGAAATTACGCAGCACTCGGTAATAAGTTTTATTTACTCCGAGATGCCCAGCCATGCCGGCATCATGTGCTAGACTTAGCACCTGATCACGATGTTGAGATGGTACCACCACCTGTGTAACACTTGATGTGCCACTCTGATCAGAGGACCACCGCCTCATTAACACGCCATCCTGCAGGAAAAAACAGGGAAGGATGCTTTCCCCAGCCGTGGCAACGGCTGCAAAACAGGGGCTCAAAGACCTGTCATTTTCCTGAGCGCTTATCAAAGGTTCTTTATTCACATCCCCGTTTAACGCCGGTGTTAAACTTAGCACACTGTACTTATCCCCCACACTGTCTTTCACCCCAACACAAGGTTTTTGCTCCCCAGCCACAAACGTATCTGCGATACTAATGACATCCGCATACTTGCGCGCTTGCGCCCGTGTAACAGCGCAAACGGGAAAAACTGTCGCTTTTGGATCGGTAACATCTGAGGCAGCCACAGGGGTATCCATCACCTCAGGCGGTGGAAACACTTTTCCCCCAGCCAGATCGTTGCCCAAAATAAATGACACACCTTTAAACGGCAACTGTCATCTTATGGCAACCTTCACAGGCCCAGTTGTGATGGGTGAGTGTAAATATACTCGGTGGAGGGGCGCCCGAAGAACACTCATTTCAATTCCCCACACTAATACATCCGTGTGGCAGGCAGTTCTATCCGACAGTGGCAACACATCATCTAACATAAAAGATTGATGCGCCCCGGTGTCTCGGAGAATAGTAATGGGAACCCTGTCCTCTTTTCCTGCCACCGAAACGAAGCCTTGGGAAAGGAATGGTTTAAAACGTGACTCTACCTCCATTTCTGTGTCACGCCCCTGCATCTGATCAGGACAGGTAGGTGGGGAAACTACTTTAATGAGCCCCACGGGTCCCTTAGACCCTCTGCGCTGCTCTTTCTTCCACAGCGCAGGACAACTGGCGATCAGGTGACCAGACTCACGGCAATAAAAACATTCCCGCCTGTCAGTTTCCTCCTGCCTCGCCCTTTGGGTCTGTTTAGGGAATTTTTGTCTCTTTTCCTGCACTCCCCTCACTTCTTGTGCCGCCCCGGGCAAAAAAACGACTTTATGTGTGAGGATGAACTCATCCGCTAAAACCGCTGCTTTTGCTAGGGACGTCACCTTCTGCTCATTTAAATACACTACCAACTGACCCGGGAGACACTTTTTAAATTCTTCTAAAAGAACCAACTCCTTCAATCCCTCAATATCCTTCACATTGCTGGCTTGCATCCAGCGTTCAAACAAGCGATGTTTCTCACGGGCAAACTCCACAAAGGTTTGTTCGGCGGTCTTTTCACTCTTACGAAATTTCTGTCGATAAGCCTCAGGAACTAATTCATACGCGTGCAAAATTGATTTCTTCACAATATCATATTGGAGGCTGTCGTCAACGGAAAGGCTAGCACACACCTCCTGAGCCTTGCCGATTAACTTACACTGAAGTAGCAGCGCCCAAAACTCCTTAGGCCAACTCAATGCAGCTGCTATACGCTCAAAAGCGCTAAAATAGGAATCAACCTCAGCCTCCCGAAACGGAGGCACTAGTCTAACGTGTTTGGTGATGTCAAAACCTGGTGAAGAAATTGTGGATGTATCAGGGTGATTCGAGATGGGCGTGGAGGCAGTGGCCACAGGTGTTGAGACAGCGGCGGGCTTGCGCTCCAGCTCCAAACCTCTAACACGGAGGTGCATAGCCTGCACTTCCAGCTCCTTAGCGCGCACCTCTACCTCCCTAATACGGAGGGTCAAACGGAGGTCCGCCGCAGCAGTCCCTACTGCCTGAGGCTCCACCTCAGCTGCATCAGACTCCACCTCAGCTGCGTCCGACTCCACCTCAGCTGCGTCCGACTCCACCTCAGCTGCGTCCGACTCCACCTCAGCCGCGGGCACATTAGCAGGCCGTTTGGCATCCGGCTCCGGTCCAGGCCCCGGAGCCACCTCCACGCCGCCCCCGCCAGGCTGCTTTACAGCTGCCTTCAGGGGAGGGAGAATGCCCCGCTCCACCAAACCTGCACACAAGGCAGCCCTCACCTCCGCTTTACGGGCATTGTAGGACACTTTAATATAAAAAAAACTCGCCACAATAAGCAAATCCGCCTTTCAACACACCTCTATCTTATCCCAGGAAGGCGAGGTGACAAAGTCATCTAACGAGAACTCCATCTTCCCATACAGACACACACACGCCCCCCCACACACAAAAGAAAAGCCGGCCGAACAAACCACAGACCACAAAACGGGACGAGCCCCCAAAATTGTTACGACCCGGCTCGTAATGACCGTAACCAGCGCAGGATGTCACGCGACTTCCCACGCCCAAACAGACACAGCCACAGTGTTAGATTTTTGACAATAATTTATTTACATTAATGGCACAATGGGGGAGTATATACTTCCTACTTATATACTATACCTACTTATATACTACTTATATATACTATATACTTCGGGGTGAGCCAAGGCCAAAACAATAAACAAAACTCAACCTATGCTTCGGTTCCCCTCTAACCTGTCCACGGAAAAGAAAACAAAGAAATAACACAGACTGACCTCCCTGGTCTAAAAAACACAGGAGAAAAGAAGGCATCTCAAAATAATCGGCAGCTCACCCCTACTTACTCCGCACCTCACACACGCCCGACTTTGTGCTAAGGACTATGGCTGCGGCCGCGCCGTCTGGACCAGGGGCAGGTGCATGGGAAGTCTGCCACACATCCCACACAGTGCAGCTCTTCAGTCGCCCTTTTGTAGCTCACGGCCACCGCAGGAACCAGTCACATCAGGCCGGTCATTAGATCCACCAATCACAGCCGAGCCCCTGCACAGGTGAATTTACATACATACGTCACACAATAGAGAAACCAACAGCACACGTAACAGCTGTCCTTTGAGATTTTAACATAAGACACTAGCTGTGTCCCAAAACGTTGGCTGCATCCTTCGGAGGACCTGGCCTTCGCGGTCTACGTGGTCTGGGTCCTTCGAAGACCGAGAAGGCCGGAACTGCGAGGCTGTGAAATGGGACGGTCTAGCTTTCAGATTTGCGTCACCGCTGTGTCTGTGGAGTTTAATAAACTCAGCCGTCTGCTCCTTGCTATATAAAATATAACAGGACACTGGCGTAAATTCTCGACCGTCTCACACTTCTGTTTAATCTGTTTTCTGTTTGACGTTTATTCAGCTATGTGAAAATCCCGGAGGAACCCACCCGATGGATTAATAAAGTTTTATTTAATCTAATAATCTAATAACTTTGATCTCAGGCAAACCGATTTACTCCGGAACAAATAAAACACCGAAATAAGGCGAACAATTACATTTTTAAGTTATCCGAGTGACTTATATATCATGTTTAACCTGAGTAGCGAAAGAGCGGGGGTCTGAAAACGATGAAGCCGGGAGTCCGCTGCTCTCGCCGGCTCGAGTGACCATTGAACCCCCCGGCTTGCTATCGAGCGGGTGGGTAACAGACGTCTCCGAAAACGTCGGCGCACTTTTGCAAATATGCGATGTCTTGATAAACCAAGCAGATATTTGAAATTTACACAGCTACTTTCTCGCCTGAAAATATGTTAAAAGTTTATTTTGTGACCCAGAAAGATTAATAAGACTAATTTTAAAACTTAGTAGCGGCCGCCATTGTTGGCAGCTGAAATTTGGCTGGGCCACGCTATGAATTCTGGGATATGGTGGGCCACGAAGGACACACCCGACCCATCCTTCAAATTCGGGGAAATGAAGGACGCATTTGTCGGCCGCATTTGAAGGAGTCGACGAATTGGGACAGCCTTCGTCGCCTGGCTGTGACGTAATCGGCCTTCAAATGCGGCCTCCGGAGGATGCAGCCGACGTTTTGGGACACAGCTTGTGAGTGTAACGGATCTAAAACTGTTTAAATCTTCAGAGCCCTCTACAGCCTGGTAACATGGAAACTTTAAAAACATCAGCAGAACGTTTCAGTAGTGTAGTCTAATTTGTTCTTTTCATTTAATAATAGAGTCCAGAGGTTTGGAGAAACTTCTTCCCTATAAATTGTGTTAGAGAAAATCTCATGTGCTCTTCATGCAGCTGAGTACATCAAGTGTTTAAAACAGAAGCTGTGCAGGTCTGAGATCAGCAGCTTTGTGAAACACCAAACTGAGGTCCTGTTAATGCTGATATACAGTGAGACAGTGACATGGGTGATTAATCCTTCTGATTTTTTGTCTTTAACTTTATCAATAAAACAGCTGCAGCTTTCACTACAGCACATGTACTTTAACCTTTGTACTGTTTTCATCAGTTCATTTTGCAGTTAACATGTAAACATGTTGGATGATCTGTCTGCTGTCACTGGATGGTGCTGTGGTCTGAATCTGAGGGCAGCTCCTGTAATCACAAAGAGAACAGAACCATCACACTCAAATATAAATTTTATCCCTCAAAATTGAAATAAAGCTGATTCTTCTATCCTCACACACTCAGGATCTGAAATTCTTCTCTTACGTTTTTTTCAGTATTACAGTACACTACAGTACTTTAATCCATAGTTACTGATTAATGAGGAGTTACTGAAGTACAAGCTTTTAAAAAAGATGTTACTGTCTTTACAGATGTGTCAAGAGACTGAAAACATGCTGTTGTTTGCACATATTTAATAATCAGCTCTGCACAGGAGCTGAAGCAGAGTGCAGCTTGTTGCTTTTACAGTATAATACTTGTAATAAAAGTGCAGTAACAGTAATTAGTGACTGAGTAGCCCAGGGCATTTCTCTTGATTTCTTTAGTCAGGGTAAATTCATTCACCTGCACAGATTAGCTAAACGAACCCTGACAGCCGAGTGCTCATTTAAGCTAGCTAGGGCTAAGGACGGTTGTTACGGATTAGCTTACAAACACGTTTAACTTACCAAAAAAGTGCAGCGGGGCCTCGGGTACTTCTGTCGGGTAGTCCAGTTTACTGAAGAGCAGTGTTTCCAACTCCTCAGTATTGAAAATCGCTATTGGCTGTCTTAGGCTACGTCCACACGTACACGGGTATTTTTGAAAACGGAGATTTTCCGTTTTCGTTTTAAAAAAGAATCCCGTCCAAACGCAGAAATGAAGGAAAACGCTGCTAGGAACATGCCAAAACAACAGGTGGCGATATAGTCCTAACCGTGTAGAAATGTTGGCCAATCAGAAGTCTAGAAGCCTCGGTGAGAAATAGTGAACAAAGATGGGGCATAGAAGCAGAACCGAGTTGTATGTGTGGAGGGACAGTAACTGTGTGTGTATATGTAAGCATTTAAACCAGGGGTCTCGAACTCCAGGCCTCGAGGGCCGGTGTCCTGCAGGTTTTAGATGTGTCATTGATCCAACACAGCTGATTTAAATGGCTAAATCACCACCTCAACGTCTTAAAGTTCTCCAGAGGCCTGGTAATGAAGTAATCATTTGATTCAGGTGTTTAGACCCAGGGTGAGATCTAAAACCTGCAGGACACCGGCCCTCGAGGCCTGGAGTTCGAGACCCCTGATTTAAACACTGCAGAGAGTACAATTAACAGTAACAGTATTGTAGAAATTCATTTCACCTAAACAATAACGTGGCGCACAGTGTGACGTCAAAAAAGGCGCACACCTAGCTGCGTTTTCTCCGTTTTCCTCGTCCACACGTAAATGCAAAAACGGAGTTTTCGAAAATATCCACCCTGGCAGGCGTTTTTAGAAATCTCCGTTTTCAGTGACCGAAAACGCCGTTTACGTGTGGATGAAAGGTGCAAACGCATAGAAAAATCTGCGTTTTCAACAATACCCGGGTACGTGTGGACCTTAAAAGTCGCTAGAAGTCGCTAAATGACGTCAGCGCCTAATTTGCATAATTGCTCATGCTAATTTAATTGTGACCTAGTGAATAAAAAACTAAATGCATTTAGAGTTTATTTAGAACTACAAATTAAATTTCTTTTAGCAATTATTGTTTTTTTTTAATATCACAATTCCAACCCTGCTCCTTTACCCATACCGGCAAAAGTGACCCGAAATAGGCACTCTGCTGGAGTTGCTTTGTGTGTGTGTTTATAAGTAGTTTTAAACCTTGTGATCCACAAAACAGCATGTCAGGATCTGTGTCGTGGATGAGAGAAGGAGGACCCAAACGCTGGACTCACAGGTAGGTAAGTGAAGGTTGGTATTTATTGCCGATGGAATGAACAAACAGAACAGAGGTAGGAAATGGCTGGCTGGCTGGATGACTGACTGAATGACTGAAGGACTGACTGAAAGGCCGAATGGCTGACTGACTGAACGCAGGCGTAAACGACAACATAACATCACCAGAACATCAATGACATGACAGAGAAGTGGTAAAACTGAGGAACTTAAATACACAGACTGGATGATGACGATAATTGGACACAGGCGAATACACAGCTGAACATAATGAAACAGGAAATGGCAGGAGTGGTGAAAACAGAACATGAACTGAAAACGCTGGGTCAATGACCCGGCACCCGACGGCCGAAAGAAAGGAAAACCAGACCAGGGCGGGAGGAGGGGTCCAGGACGGAGGGACGGAGTCCAGGCAAAGACAGGTCAGGCGGGCGGCCACGTGGCCAGTGGCAGAGCTGAAACAGTTCCGGTGGGCGGCTGAGGAGCGGCCGGGCCAGCGGGCGCGGAAACCCCTGGCTGAGGAGCGGCCGGGCCAGTGGGTGCGGAAACCCCTGGCTGAGGAGTGGGAGAGCTCACAGCTGGCTCTGGAGGCTGTGGCTGCAGGTCCGGGAACTGGAGTGGGTGGTGAATGAGTGACTGGACTACAGAAGGCTGGGCGACAGAAGGCTGGACGACAGACTGAACTGACTGGATGACAGACTGGACAGGCTGGAGGACGGGCGACTGGGGAACCGGAAAAGACTGGAGAGGACGAGACTGGAGGACAGGAGACTGAGCTATAGAAGACTGGACTACAGGCTGGACTGACTGGTCTGGAGCAGGCTGGACTGACTGGACTAGAGCAGGCTGGACTGACTGGACAAGAGCAGGTGACTGAGCTACAGGTGACTGGACGAGAGCAGGCGACTGAGCTACAGGTGACTGGACGAGAGCAGGCGACTGAGCTACAGGAGACTGGATGAGAGCAGGCGACTGAGCTACAGGAGACTGACTGGACAGGAGCAGCCTGAGCTACAGGTGACTGGACAGGAGCAGCCTGAGCTACAGGGGAGTGAACTGACAGGACTGGGAGCTGAACAGCAGGAGAGTGAACTGGCTGGACTGGGAGCTGAACAGCAGGAGAGTGAACTGGCTGGACTGGGAGCTGAACAGCAGGAGAGTGAACTGGCTGGACTGGGAGCTGAACAGCAGGTGAGGGAACTGACTGGAGTGGGGATGCTAAGGGAGGAATAGAGGTAGGCGAAGCTGACGACGGAGCTGAGGTTGGTGTGGCTGGTGGCTGAGCTATAGACTGAGCTAGTGAGGGAGATAAAGCTACGGCCTGGGCCAATAAAGCTGGTGCCTGAGCAGGGGACACCTCAGCTAGCCTAACCAGGGATAGAGCTAGTGCGTGAAAGGCTGGATCAGGCGGTGGATGAAGTGGTGGACTGATTGGGAAGCAGGCTAGCTCTTCCGAGCCTCCAGAGCATGAGGGCACTGGCTGGAGAGCTTCGGCTGGGCCTCTGGGATGGTCAGGTTGGAGTCGGGCTGCCCTCAGCCTAGGTGCCGGGACAGGCATGGGAGGTGGCTGGACACCAGTCACCCCCACCCGAGAAACAGGAGCGGGTGTGGAGGTAGACTGGGTCGCAGCTGCCCTCCCCCTGGGAGCTGGCACAGGTGTGGGTGTAGGCTGACTGATGGGAGTGGAAATGATGACTGGGTGAGTGATGCTGACAGGTCTATCGGGATTTATTCTGGTCCTTCTGCCACCACTATTTACAGTCTTTGACTGAACAGTCTTTGGGGGAGCAGAGCAGAAAAAATCTTCCCAGTCCACTTCATCCTCTAGGAGGGAAGTTCCCCATGAATCAGAAACGAGTCTATTATGCATTTTAGGAGAAGAATCCGATGAAGGGTGTGGAGAACAGTCAATGGAACTCACCACCGGGAGCTGCCCAAAACGGTCCGTATTGTGGCGGCGTGTGCGCCGCTTTTTCCGGGAAGAGGAAGCGGCCGGGGTAAACAGATGAGCCTCTGGCGCGGTAGCCTCCGTTGAGCCGAGGTGGGAGGCGTAGCCGCTGTGCCGTGGCAAGGTTGGAGGTCCGGCGAATGAGACGGCTGGCGGGCGAGCGAGGAGCGGAGCGGCGGGAGAGCGAGCAGCCGAAGCTTGGCCTGTGACGCCCACTCTCCGCAGCGAATGCTCCGATGCAGGTGAGGCAGCAGGTGGAGAACCGCGGCGTCTCCGAGGCCCGCCCAGAGCCAGACGAGTCCCCTCAAAGACGTGCTCTCTCTCAGCGAAGAGCCGCTGTTTCCCCCTGAGCTCCTCCGTCCAGCGAAGGAGCGCTGTCTCCTGCCGCTCAAAAGGTTCCGAGTCCACTGGGTCCACAACGCGGGGTCGTGTCATTCTGTCAGGATCTGTGTCGTGGATGAGAGAAGGAGGACCCAAACGCTGGACTCACAGGTAGGTAGGTGAAGGTTGGTATTTATTGCCAATGGAATGAACAAACAGAACAGAGGTAGGAAATGGCTGGCAGGCTGGACGACTGACTGAATGACTGAAGGACTGACTGAAAGGCCGAATGGCTGGCTGACTGAACGCAGGCGTAAACGACAACATAACATCACCAGAACATCAATGACACGACAGAGAAGTGGTAAAACTGAGGAACTTAAATACACAGACTGGATGATGACGATAATTGGACACAGGCGAATACACAGCTGAACATAATGAAACAGGAAATGGCAGGAGTGGTGAAAACAGAACATGAACTGAAAACGCTGGGTCAATGACCCAGGAATCCTGACACAGCATAAGAGTAAAAGAAGAACTGACTGCGTTACTATGGAACGCCAGGACTGCCATAATGAATTAATTAAATACACAAAAAAATAATTAATTAAATGTGGCAATAATTAATTAAAATCGGAAATAATTAATTACATAAATATTTATGACACATGTAATTAATTAATTATTGACACATTTAATTAATTATTGACATATTTAATTAATTAATGACACAATTAATTATTGACATATTTAATTAATTAATAACACATTTAAATAATTATTGACAGTTTTAACTAATTATTTAATAATATATTTATTTAATTCATTTTGGCACTTTTGTCCCCTTCATCTCTCTCCTTGAAATAATTTTATCTGTCAGCCTCACCCATCAAATTAAGTGGGCGGGGTTAACGCTGCCCATGCAGCTTCTCTAACATTTGATTGGTTGCCGTGCAAAGTAAGTCAAGACAGGTCGATCCTAGATAATTGATTGCTTGTGTGGACTTGGGGCAGCCAGGTATCCCAGAATGAATTCTAAATCACAGGCAGCAATGGTGGTGTGAAGTTTTAAAATACCCCGTTTTTTTGTCACCAACTACACTTTTAACAGTGTTTTAGCCGCGAATGTAGTGGCCTAATCGTCACATGTCTGGTCAGGTTGTCAACATAGAACATGTTTACAAAAGTGCTCAGATGTTTTCAGAGATGTCACTAGCTCTGCTAACAGTCAGCTGACAGAGTGTACCGAGCTCACAGCCCCGGTGTTCCAGCTTAACTGTTTGTTTTTTTTGTTTTTTTGGGAGGGGGGGGGGTTACGTTAACCGGTTTGTTTACATATTCCACTCTCCCTGTTTCACATGTTGCATTCGCAGATTCTCATTTTCACCAAACGATCGTCTCTTCCCGCCTGGTCTTGTGTCTCTGTGCTTCTATAACATAAAGAACGAGCTGACATTTTTGTAATGACACCAGCGATCAGCTCAACAGGCCTTCAGTTTACCTGCATGCATCCTCCTCCTCACCTATCAACTGTTTAACACCTGCTGCTAATTCAAGAAACACGCCCACGTTAGCTGGTGATAGTCACAGTTTAACTGGGCAGCCGGTGCTCGATATAACGCAATGTCGGCGCATTTTTCTGCACAAGATAAGTAAATATAGTTTTTTTCCCGAGCGCAAAGCTGGAGCTTGTTTCCCAACAGAGCATTTTATAAGCGAACCCACTTTATCAGCGGCTGATGTCCAATCACCGGCACACAGCTTTGAAACCTCACCTGAGTTTTAGCTCTCAGTGGTTAAACGCTCGACTTAATTCATTCAGGTTCTGTCTGTCGGGTCACGTTTACTTCGCTGTTTTATTTACAACTGAGCAAATCGTTTTGGCTGAGGTTAAAGTTACGTTTCGTAACTGCATAGTTTTACTGAAGTTTAATGGTTCGGTGTGTTAGACTAAACCATTCGCTTTTCTTTATCTGGTGTGTTTTGAATTTAACAGTGAATTTTGAGATTAAACTGACTTTTAAAATGTTTTTATACAAAGAGGAAAGAGAAGGCGCATTTCCACCGAGAGGAGCAGAGTTTGCAACAGCCTGTTCATCATGAAGACTGCAAACTGTACAGAAATACATCATCTGTTTTTTAATAGTTATTCAACTGTATTCTAAGCACCAGCTGTCTGTTAGAATTTTTAGAGTTTACTGAACTAAAAATAAATGATGTTAACATATAATTTGTGTGATTTTTTTTTTCTTTCTTTCTTTTCTTTTCTTTTTTTTTTTTTTTTGCTTTTTCGGTCATGTTATGTTTAACTGTCAAAGGGTTGTTACAAACTATGAAACACATCGCGCAGACTTCTGGATGTTAGAAGAAAACTAATACTGCTCATGAATGAGACTAAAGGCAGGAAGGTGTCCTTTAAAACTAAACATGTTAATAGGACCTCCCTATTTATATAGCACGTGTATTTCAGTAATAGCCTTATTTCAGTGTAGTGGTGAACAGTCACACAGCTCCGTGGGCGTTATCTGTGATACTCCTTAACTATAATTTATCCGGGAGATCCATGGATAAATTATAGTTATGGATCTCCCGGTCTCTTGGATGGGAAGAATAAATTTAATTAAAATGAATGTGTTGCCCCGGCTTTTATATCCTTTACAAATGCTCCCAATAACTCTTACCAAAAAAACTGTAAAAGAAATTGAAAAAGATCTGTCAAGGTTTATTTGGAGGGGTAAGAAACCCAGATTAAGTATGAAAACATTACAGCTGCCCAAAGATAAAGGGGGTCTTGCCTTTCCTAACATCTTGCTGTATAACTGGTCATGTCATAGTAGAGTTATACATGAATGGATCCACGCATATCTAAAAGACACAGATGATCCCCTTGAAGCCTGGACATGTCAGCCATTTAATCTTCTAAGCGAACTAGTGAGTAAATATAATAAAAAACATAACAAAGTAATGATTGATACTTATTTAAAAACATGGCGTGATATGACTAAATACACTGAAAGTAATCCTATACTTAGTTATCTAACACCTTTTATAAATAATCGGCACTTTACACCGGGAATGAAAAGTGCAGTATTTCAGAGATGGTTTGGTGCAGGAATACGTGTGGTGGGTGATCTGTTTGATGGGAATGTTTGTATGTCTTTTGAGCAGGTCCAAAAGAAATATGGTATACATCAAATGGATTTTTTTGCATTTTTACAGGCTCGTCACCTAATTACGTCATGTCTTGATACTTTGCATAATACAATGCAACTAGGACCCATGGAAAATTTCTTCTTACACTTAAGTGCAGATAATAGTACTATAAGACAGTTTTACAATGCACTACAAGGTTATAATAAACACAATATTGGAAAACTGATTAGGAGCTGGGAGGGTGACCTCCAGTGTCAGTGTGATGATCATGCCTGGAGTGAGTGCATACAATCTGTGCATTCTTTATTTCTTAGTAACAGATTTAAAGAAATACAATATAAAATTTTACATAGACAGCATAGAACACCTATTTTTCTGAATAAAATTGATCCGAGCAGGTCTGCACAATGTATTAAATGTAAATCTGCGGCGGGGTCCTACGTGCACTGTCTTTGGACTTGCTCAAAAATCTCAAAATTCTGGCTCTGTGTAACGAAAGAACTAAAAGGGATATTTAAAAGCAGAATACAAAAAGATCCAGCTCAGTATCTATTGGGGCTGCCAATTTCGAACAAATTTCCAGATAAAAACAAACATATACTTCTATGTAAATTACTGTTTTTGGCAAGAAAATGTATTCTTTTTAATTGGATTAATGAAAAACCACCAACAATAACTCAGTGGTATAAAGAAATTTTTAGAGTACTACCAATGGAAAGACTGAGTGCAAAATTAAGTGGCAATGATGATATTTTTTGGGATATATGGCGCCCGCTATTGGATTACTTACCTGATGATCTGAAGAAAACCATAGTGAGAGGGGCAGCCCCACTTCACTGGCGGGTTGAGTTTGTCAGGAGATATGTGTAAATGACTGGTAGACCGAATTATATATACTGTATCAGTTTCCCGTTTACATGTCTCAGACTGTTTATTGTGGGATTTGTTTGCTTTTTTTGTTTGTTTTTTTGTTTGTTTGTTTGTTTGTTTTGTTTTTTCTTCTTTCTTTTATTTTTTATTTTTTGTTGTTCTTCTGTTTTGTATAAAGGGAAAAATAATAATTAAAAACAAACAAACAAACAAAAAAAAAACACTGGAACGAGAGAGGAGCCCGTCTGCCTCTGTCCAATCATGAAAAAAAACCAAACTATAATTTATCCAAGTTAACTTTAGTTAACCATTCAGACAGTTCTTTTGCAATGACAAACATAAACAGCTGTGCCAGCTGTTTAAATTACAGCTGATTATGCAGTAACCATGGTAACCACGGACTCTGAGTGGCTGGATCGACGCAGGTCAGACAACAATTTTACATATATGAGCTTAAAACAGGACACAGCCACTATACGTGCTGGCCTCGAATCAAATGTGAACGCAGACCGAGTCTATGTTTGACGTTTGCTTTCTGCCTCTCAAACATTTAAACAGCAGCGAGTCTGCAGCTGAGGGAATACAAACTCAAATTGTCAGAAGAGGTTTGCTCGTTTCTTGCGTGTATTAATTTGGTGATTTATTAAATGTATAACTGTTATTTTAATCTGCTGCTGAGTCTCTTACGCTGATGAAAATGCAGATAACACAGATCACGAACATGAACACCTCTTCAACCAATCACTTTCATTCCACTTTGATCTGTGACAAACTGATGCGTTCATCTCTGTTACAGTGTTGCGTTAGACTGCTATATTTTTTTGTTCTTTATGCTGTAGATTTTCACATCTCTGGAATAGTTGCCAGTAATAAGGATGATTTTCTGTAAAATCATATTGATATGACCCGTGACATATTCGTAGATGACCGTTAGATTAGTCAGCTGGGAAACTGGGTTAACTCAGAGAGCTGAAGATATCGTGGTTATGCTGACCTCGCTCCGTGATGTACAGGGCCGTTTACCCTCATGATTAATATTCACAATAAAAATATTAGCAGAACATTATGAAGTCTGTATGTGTTTCATAGTGTCGAACCACCTTTGTACGGTTAAAGCCAGCAGTTACTACATGACGGAAACACCAACGTTATCTGTTTTATGCGTTTATACACAGGTCACGCTGAATACTGAACAAAAACCCAAAGATCGGCTGTTAATCGAATTTATTTGCTCTCTCTCCTCCTTAAACATGTTTTTAATGTTAGTTATAATTCAGAATTGGCGACTGAAACACGTATGACACATAAGAACATCAGGAAATAAAAAGTCGATAAATATAACCTCAGTAAATGAAGTAAGTGTACTGCTGGTTATGGCAGCTGTGTACCGGGGCCTGCGCTTTGTCGGTGGTAATAAAAACTCGAATGCTTGCGAGGCGAGCGGGTCTATCCCACGCTTTGCCGTGAGACTGGGCAGACATCTCCGAAATCATCGAAGCACTTTTGCAAAGAGGCTGTATCTTGACAAACCGACCAGACATATCTGAAGATTAAACCACTACATTCTTGGCTAAAAAAATTTATTAAAACGGTATTTGGTGACACACAAACAGGGTTTTTCCAAAGTTCAGTTCTGTTAGTTTCAACATGCCAGTTGTTGTGTGCTAAAAACAATGGCCATCAGGCCAAAGCAATGGTTTTGAGTCGATCAGCATTAACCCCGCCCCCTGAGTTTGATGGGTGAGGTTGAAAGATAAAATTATTTCATGGTGAGACCTGAAGGAGTCAACTGTGCCAAAATGAATTAATTAAATACACCATTAAATAATTATTTAAATGTGGCAATAATTAATTAAAATGTGACATAAATAATGAATTAATTAAATGTGTAAAAAAAGTATTTAATTAATTATTTCCAATTTTAATTAATTATTGCCACATTTAATTAATTATTTAATGGTGTATTTAATTAATTCATTATGGCAGTCCTGGCGTTCCATACATTACAGTCAGTGCGGGAGCAGCGGCTTCGCTCATGCGCGATTCATTTGCAGTTTGGACGAATAGGTGTGAACGTCTCTTGCCCTGATAGCAGCTGGGGGAGGACTATCCTCCGCCCGTGAGCGCTTTGGAACGGGCGAGGTGCCCCTGGCAGCACCCCCCTGCTTCGTGAGAGTAAGAGCGATACGCGCTTTCACGTCAAAAAGTCGTCATAAATAAGTCTCCAATAACACCAGAAAAAGTCGCCAGATTTGTCACTAGTCGCTTTTTAGAAAAAAAGTCGCTAAGGCAGTCTGAAAACTCCCTAAATATAGCGACAAAGTTGCTAAGTTGGCAACACTGCTGAAGAGCACCTCAGGCTGTTAGGTTAAAACAGTCCGTCATGTTTTCGTAACGTAAATGCTGACCCTCCTCTCAGAGCCTCCGCTCTATCTGCTATTCCCGAACAGAGATACGCAAGGTTCTCCGTGACTGCAGCTGCCAGTCAAAGCTGTTATG
This sequence comes from Oreochromis niloticus, assembly GCF_001858045.2. Classification (NCBI taxonomy): domain Eukaryota; kingdom Metazoa; phylum Chordata; class Actinopteri; order Cichliformes; family Cichlidae; genus Oreochromis; species Oreochromis niloticus. The sequence goes on from NC_031965.2 coordinate 3,913,915, forward strand.
ATGACGTTTCACCCCAATTTAACATCACCGCGGTAGGCAGTAGCGGTTTTTGATACGGGCAACACGGGCGGTTGCCCGGGGCAGCATCGTGGTGGGGGCGGCATCACGGGCATCGGCAAAAAAAAAAAAAAAGTTGCTCGTACTCATGCTGCCCCGACCAGTGGCGTGTCCAGCGGGGTGGCCTGGGGGGCACAGGCCACCCCCCCAACCAGACTGGCCACCCCCCGAAGCTAAAACAATAAAATTCAATGAAACATCAAATGTACGATTATGTTTTCACAGTGAAGCTCAGATATCCGAGTGTAAGTGAATGCAGCATGGGCTTCTGCACTATGAGCATCACGTTAGCAAAGGTAGGAGAGCCAAGGACGAAAGACGGCACCGCAGAAAACAATTTTTCGGCGAAGATTAACAGGTTAACATAGCTGGACTGGCCATCGGGCATACCGGGCATGTGCCCGGTCGGCTGATGACTTTTTTTTTTTTTTTTGTAACGGCATGAACAATGAGAGGTGGTGGATTGGCCAGATGCTGGCCGATGTGTAAAAATAACTCAGTTGTTTGGTGGTGGCTGTGGCGGAGCTTCCACAGAGGCCAGCAGGTGGATGAGGGAAGGGGAGGCACAAGGAGGAGAGACCCGAGGCGGCCGCCAGTCCGATTGTCAGGTGAACTGAATTTCAGGTAAGAAGTTATGACCTGCAGTCTATCCGGGTCAGATATAAACCAAGTTTAGGTGGAGTTTATTTTCCTTGTGCTGACTTTTTACAGTCAGTTACAATAACTCACACTGCGTACTAGCTAGCATGACGGAGTTTCTATACAGCTGGGTGGGTGCTATGATGTTACTGATATCCATCCATCCATCCATCTTCATCCGCTTTATCCGAGGCCGGGTCGCGGGGGCAGCAGCCTAAGCAGAGAAGCCCAGACCTCCCTCTCCCCAGCCACCTCCTCCAGCTTATCCGGGGGAATACCAAGGCGTTCCCAGGCCAGCCGAGAGATATAATCTCTCCAGCGTGTCCTGGGTCTGCCCCGGGGCCTCCTCCCGGTGGGACATGCCCGGAACACCTCACCCAGGAGGCGCCCAGGAGGCATCCTTGTCAGATGCCCGAACCACCTCAACTGGCTCCTTTCGATGTGGAGGAGCAGCGGCTCTACTCTGAGCCCCTCCCGGATGGCCGAACTTCTCACCCTATCTCTAAGGGAGAGGCCAGCCACCCTTCGGAGGAAGCTCATTTCTGCCGCTTGTATCCGCGATCTCGTTCTTTCGGTCACTACCCACAGCTCGTGGCCATAGGTGAGGGTAGGGACGTAGATCGACCGGTAAATTGAGAGCTTCGCTTTTACACTCAGCTCCCTCTTCACCACGACGGACCGGTGCAGCGTCCGCATCACTGCAGCCGCAGCACCAATCCGTCTGTCGATCTCCGGCTCCCTTCTCCCATCACTTGCGAATATGACCCCGAGATACTTGAACTCCTCCACTTGGGGCAGGAACTCATCTCCGACCCGGAGTGGGCACTCCACCCTTTTCCGGCTGAGAACCATGGCCTCAGATTTGGAGGTGCTGATCCTCATTCCCGCTGCTTCACACTCGGCTGCGAACCGTTCCAGTGCGAGCAGAGATGAGATTCTGAGGCCACCGAAGTGAAAGCCCTCCGTCACTTGGCTGCGCCTAGAAATCCTGTCCATAAAAATTATGAACAGAACCGGTGACAAAGGGCAGCCCTGGCGGAGCCCATCACCCACCGGGAACGAGTCCGACTTATTGCCGGCAATGCGAACCAAACTCTTGCAACGGTTGTACAGGGATCGAATGGCCCGTAGCAATGGGCCAGACACCCCATACTCCCGCAACACCTCCCACAGGACACCCCGAGGGACACGGTCGAATGCCTTCTCCAAGTCCACAAAACACATGTAGACTGGTTGGGCAAACTCCCATGCACCCTCAAGTATCCTTGAGAGGATAAAGAGCTGGTCCAGTGTTCCGCAACCAGGACGAAAACCGCATTGTTCCTCCTGTATCCGAGGTTCGACTAACGGACGAACTCTCCTTTCCAGCACCCTGGCATAGACTTTCCCAGGGAGGCTGAGGAGTGTGATCCCCCTGTAGTTGGAACACACCCTCCGGTCTCCCCTCTTAAAGATGGGGACCACCACCCCGGTCTGCCAGTCCAGGGGTACTGCCCCTGATCTCCACGCAACATTGTAGAGGCGTGTCAACCAGGACAGCCCTACAACATCCAGAGCCTTCAGGAACTCGGGGCGGACCTCATCAACACCAGGGGCTCTGCCACCAAGGAGTTGTTTAACTGCCTCAGTGACCTCGCCCCCGGAAATTGGCGGGTCACTCCCCTCATCCCCAGACTCTGCTTCCTCCTCGGAAGACGTGTCAGTGGGATTAAGGAGGTCCTCGAAGTATTCCTTCCACCGCCTGACAATTTTCTCAGTCGACGTCAGCAGCGCTCCGCCAGCACTATACACAGTGCAGGTAGAGCACCGCTTTCCCCTCCTCAGACGCCTGACGGTTTGCCAGAATCTCTTCGAGGCAGTCCGAAAGTCTTTTTCCATGGCCTCTCCGAACTCCTCCCACACCCGAGTTTTTGCTTCAGCCACTGCCCGAGCCGCATTCCGCTTGGCCTGTCGATACCTGTCGGCTGCCTCCGGAGTCCCACAGGCTAACCAAGCCCGATAGGACTCCTTCTTCAGCTTGGTGGCTCCCTTCACCTCTGGTGTCCACCATTTGGTTCGGGGATTACCACCACGGCAGGCACCAACCACCTTGCGGCCGCAGCTCAATGCAGCAGCTTCGGCGATGGAGACGCTGAACATGGTCGATTCGGACTCAATGTCCCCAGTCTCCCTCGGAATGCTGTTGAAGCTCTGCCGGAGGTGTGCGTTGAAGATCTCGCGGACTGGGGCCTCTGCTAGACGTTCCCAGCACACCCTCACTACGCGTTTAGGTGCACCGGGTCTGTCCAGCGTCCTCCAACTCACCACCAGGTGGTGATCAGTTGACAGCTCAGCCCCTCTCTTTACCCGAGTGTCCAGAACATATGGTCGCAGGTCTGGTGATACGATTACAAAATCGATCATCGACCTGCGGCATAGAGCGTCCTGGTGTCACGTGCACTTATGGACACTCTTATGTTCGAACAAGGTGTTCGTTATGGCCAAACTGTGATTTGCACAGAAGTCCAATAACAAAACACCGCTCGGATTCAGATCAGGGAGGCCGTTCCTCCCAATCACGCCCCTCCAGGTCTCGCTGTTGTTACCCACGTGAGCATTGAAGTCTCCCAGCAGGACAACAGAGTCTCCCGGTGGGGCACCTTCCAGCACCCCCCGAGGGACTCTAAGAAGGCTGGGTACTCTGAACTGCCACTCGGCACATAAGCGCAGATGACAGTCAGGACCCTTTCCCCGACCCTAAGGCGCAGGGAACAAACCCTCTCATCCACCGGGAAAAACCCCAACGTACCGGCAGCAAGCCGAGGGGATATTAGAATACCCACCCCAGCCCGCCGCCTCTCACTAGGGGCAACTCCAGACTGAGACAGAGTCCAGCCCCTCTCTAGGAGACTGGTTCCAGAGCCCAAGCCATGCGTAGAGGTGAGCCCGACTATATCTAGCCGGTACCTCTCAACCTCACGCACTAACTCAGGCTCCTTCCCCACCAGAGAGGTGACATTCCATGTCCCTATTGCCAGTCTTGGCAGCCGGGGATCAGTCCGCCAGGGCCTCTGCTCCTGGCTGCCGCCCAGCACACAATGCACCCGACCCCTATGGCGCCTCCTGCGGGTGGTGGGCCTGCGGGAGGATGGGCCCATGTCTCCTCTTCGGGCTGTGCCCGGCCGGGCCCATGGACTAAGGCCCGGCCACCAGACGCTTGCCCTTGGGCACCCTCCCCGGGCCTGGCTCCAGGGCGGGGCTCCGGTAACCCTATCCCGGGCAGGGTAAACTGTTCCCTGCCCGGGAACTGTTACTGATAGTGAACTTTATTTTATTCATAAGGTTAGTTAGTAGAGTTGCCAACGGCTCCTTAAAAAAGGGAATGGTCCCTGATTCAGAGAAAATATTACGCGTTTCGTATTGAGCTGAGAAGAGACACAGTTTGTCCCGGACTTCAGCTAGAATGAAAAAAAGACACAAAGCTGGATTTATTCTGTGTCTTTGCTGCACAGCTGCCTTTTCTCCTCTCATTCTCTCCCCTCCCTCTCCTGTTGCTACTTCAATCATGAAACTGATCAATGATCAGCTGATCGGCTTTTCTCTTGTTTGTTTATCGCCCACTTTGCGCCAGAAAGAGGAAACCGCCGGATGTCGCACTAAACAACAGCAGCACGTTTAAGCTTGGTCAGCTGTTGTTAGAATTTATTTAATATTAATTTCTAGTATCAGCTGATGTTTGCTGGAGCCACAGCTGTAAAGCTGCTGGTCATGATGTCGGTTTGGATATGTGGTGAGAGGGAAACATGAAGATGAAACCAGGAGATGTCCTTACTGAATCATCAGAGCTGAACAGGTGATGGAGAAACAGGTTTACCTTTTAGGTGACATGAATGAGTTGAAGGGAAGTTATGAACTGTTCCAATTACATCTGCCACCCTTCTCCAAATCTGTGCCCCTACCTGGCCCCCCCAACAAAAATTTTCTAGACACACCACTGGCCCCGACATCAGCCAGCGCATATTGGGAATGGCATAGGCACCGATCGGTTTTCTATCGCCCATTTGCTGGGAGTAACAGTGCCCTTCGTTTGTGAGGTGCGCCTGCTGCTTGCGGCACAGGGAGGAGAGGGCGGGACGGCGGACGATTCTCTGGCTGGCTGGAGCAGTTTCTAATAACCAACTCGCAAAATAAAACAAAATAAAAACAAACCAACAAACACGAAATCACCAGACATAATGGTACAGACTTATAATTTGCACCGATGTTTTTCGAAATTCTATACACGAAAAGTGAGCGAGACCCCTCAGTGCGCCTGCTGCTGAAGTCAAAGTAAACTTTATTGTCATCTCCGCTACATACAGTCCAGTAGAGAGGACGAGGCTCCAGTTACAGCAGAGCAAGAAAACAAACAATAATTAAAGCTGTGTCGAGCCACGCCCAACACCTAAAACCAGCACGTCCGATGTGATGTCACATTGATGGAATTCATGCATTTAACCACCGGCTAACATTTCATCTTATTCAATCATGATTATAGTCATCCCACTAGGTGGCGCTCTAACCATTACTGACAAATGGCATAACAAACATTTCCGAGCTCGAGTCTCATCGTAGCTGTGAATTTTCCGGAGAGATTGGACATTGTGTTTTTGAGTGACAGCAGATTACTGCTTTTTGGCGAGTGACTCAAACTCTAAGTCCCGCCATGACCACCCCATTTCCCTGAATGTAAAAAGCTTCGCAATTTAACATCAATGAGGTCTTTAGATAACACAAACTGGAGATCGGTCCAATCTGATGAAATTCCTTGGAGGAGTTCGTCAAAGTATGAGGCCTAAATGGAGGGGAAAATGTCGCCGAAATTACACATTAATTTTAAAATGGCTGACTTCCTGTTGGATTTGGGATATTGCTCCAAGAGACTTTTTTGTACATCTTGAAATCTCCTATAAGGTTACCAGGTTTCATACTCATAGATAAAACACAGAGCAGGGGCTGATGTTTTGAAATTTTGTAGGGGGCGCTGTGGAGCCATTTTCTGCTATTTAAGGAAAATGATCACATATCAAGATAGCCCTCATCACATTGGAGGGGGGCACCAAATTTCAAGACTTTTCAGACTTTCCAAGCCCCTCAAAATCCGCTTCAATTGTCGTGGTGAACCGCGTTGCCACCAGGGTGCGCCGTTCAGTTTAAAGTCACAATTTTCTCACTGAAGCATCATGAGGGACTGATGTTAATATTCACTGCTTTTGAGGTGGCCACGATGAACCAATGAAAATCAGTACAACAAAGTGAAAGACATGACATTTCCTGTTCCCACTAGGTGGCACTCTGCGTATTTCTCACAATGGGCACATCAATCTGTTTAGGGGGGGTCTGACATCATCCCTGTAAAGTCTGGTTCTGATCAGACTGGATTTCATTGAGTTATACTCATTTGTTTCTTCATGGCGAGACATCAAAGTTCGCCATGCTGCAGGGGTCACACCCTTTTGCGAAAACTCACAGTTTTCACAGTAACCCAAGACCAACTCCTTAAGGCTTTCCTGGAGAAATTTGAGGCTGCAGATGTCACCCATTACAATACTGTACCCCAAAGGGTAAAACATGACATTTCCTGTTCCCACTAGGTGGCGCTGTCCCTGGTGTCAAATATGGCAGTTGAAATATGTTCAGGGTGGAGCCTTATCATATGTGTCCACTTTGGTCAAGGTCGGACAATGTATGACAGAACGAGAGGCAATAAGATTTTCATGGCGAGTCATCGAAATTCGCCGTGGCGCCACGGCCTCACAGTAACCCGAAAACTCAAAAGCTCCGCAATTTAACATGGCCCAGGTGTGTAGTTGACACTGACCAAATATGAAGCTTGTACGATGAAATTCCAATGAGGAGTTCGCAAAAGTTCGAGGCATGGAAATGGCAAAATTAGAGCCAAAATGTCACCTTCACTTCCAAATGGCGGACTTCCTGTTGGGTTTAGGACATGGCCCTAATAGACTTTTATGTGCGTCTCCGAACGTTAGATATGTGTTCCGAGTTTTATACATGTAGGTCATACCCATCTCGGGGCTCGCGTTTCTCATTTTTCTAGGTGGCGCTACTGAGCCAATTTTCCCTGGACATGTCTACGGACATTAAAATACGTAAATTTTCACCAGACCTGACGCGTGTGCAAAATTTCATGAGTTTTCGAGCATGTTTAGGCCCTCAAAAGGCCGATTCATTTGCCGAAATAATAATAATAATAATAATAATAATTAAAGCTGCAAGCAGCGATATGAGGGCCCTCGCACCCCCGGCGCGTCGAGCCAAGCCCAACACCTAAAACCAGCGCTTCCGATCTGATATCACATCGATGGAATTCATGCATTTAACCACCAGCTAAAATTTCATCTCATTCAACCATTATTATAGTCGTCCCACTAGGTGGCGCTCTAACCATTACTGACAAATGGCATAACAAACATTTCCGAGCTCGAGTCTCATCACGCCTGCGACCTTTGGGAGAGATTGGACATTGTGTTTTTGAGCGACAGCAGGTTACTGCTTTTTGGCGAGTGATTGAAACTCCACGTGCCGCCATGACCACCCCGTTTCCCTGAACGTAAAAAGCTTCGCAATTTAACATCACAAAGGTCTTTAGATTCCACACACAGGAGATCGCGTAAATCTAATGAAATCCCTTGGAGGAGTTCGTCAAAGTATGAGGCCTGAAAAGAGGGGAAAATGTCGCCAAATTTACACATTAATTTTAAAATGGCTGACTTCCTGTTGGATTTGGGATATTGCTCCAAGAGACTTTTTTGTACATCTTGATATCTCCAATAAGCTTGCCAGGTTTCAAACTCATACATAAAACACAGAGCAGGGGCTGTTGTTTTGAAATTTTGTAGGGGGCGCTGTGGAGCCATTGTGCGCTGTTCAAGGAAAATGAACATATAAAAAGAAATCCCTCATCACATTAGAGGTGTGCGCCAAATTTCAAGACTTTTTAAACTTTTCAAGCCCCTCAAAAGCCACTTCATCTTTCATGGTGAACTGCGTTGCCACCAGGGTGCGCCGTTCAGTTTAAAGTCACAATTTTCTCACTGAAGCATCAAGAGGGACTGATGGTGATATTCACCGCTTTTGAGGTGGCCACGATGAACCTGTGAAAATCAGTACAACAAAATGAAAGACATGACATTTCCTGGTGCCACTAGGTGGCGCTCTACGTATTCCTGACAATGGGCATATCAATCTGTTCAGGGCGGGTCTGACATCATCCCTGTAAAATCTGGTACTGATCACATTGGATTTCATTGAGTTACACTAATTTGTTTCTTCATGGCGAGACCTCAATGTTCGCCATGCTGCTGGGGTCACACCCTTCAGCGAAAACTCACAGTTTTCTCTGTAACCCAAGACCAACTCCTTAAGGCTTTCCTGGAGAAATTTGAGGCTGCAGATGTCACCCATTACAATACTGTACCCCAAAGTGTAAAACATGACATTTCCTGTTCCCACTAGGTGGCGCTGTCCCTGATGTCAAATATGGCAGTTGAAATATGTTCAGGGGTGGAGCCTTATCATATCTGTCCACTTTGGTCAAGATCGGACAATGTATGACAGAACGAGAGGCAATAAGATTTTCATGGCGAGTCATCGAAATTCGCCGTGGCGCCACGGCCTCACCGTATCGCGAAAACTCAAAAGCTCCGCAATTTAACATGGCCCAGGTGTGTAGTTGACACTGACCAAATATGAAGCTTGTCCGATGAAATTCCAATGAGGAGTTCGCAAAAGTTCGAGGCGTGGAAATGGCAAAATTAGAGCCAAAATGTCACCTTCACTTCCAAATGGCGGACTTCCTGTTGGGTTTGCATCAATGGTCCCACTGACTTTTTTGTTCGTCTTGGCATGACACACATCTGTGCCAAATTTCATACATGTAGCTAAAACGATGTGTTCGTAGGGCTGCATTTAACAAGGCATAGGTGGCGCTACAGAGCCATTTCCCAGTGCTCATATGTAAAACCATTAAAATACAAAATTTTTCACCAGACCTGGCATGTGTGCAAATTCCAAGAGTTTTCGAGCATGTTAAAGCCCTCAAAAAGGCCCTTCTTTTGCCTGAATAATAATAATAATAATAAGAAGAAGAAGAAGAAGAAACAGAGCAGATACAATAGGGCCTTCGCACAGTCAGTGCTCGGGCCTAATAAAGCTGCAAGCAGCGATATGAGGGCCCTCGCACCCCCGGCGCGTCGAGCCAAACCCAACCCCTAAAACCGGCGCTTCCGATCTGATGTCACATTGATGGAATTCATGCATTTAACCACCAGCTAAAATTTCATCTCATTCAACCATTATTATAGTCGTCCCACTAGGTGGCGCTCTAACCATTACTGACAAATGGCATAACAAACATTTCCGAGCTCGAGTCTCATCACGCCTGCGACCTTTGGGAGAGATTGGACATTGTGTTTTGAGCGACAGCAGGTTACTGCTTTTTGGCGAGTGATTGAAACTCCACGTGCCGCCATGACCACCCCGTTTCCCTGAACGTAAAAAGCTTCGCAATTTAACATCACAAAGGTCTTTAGATTCCACACACAGGAGATCGCGTAAATCTAATGAAATCCCTTGGAGAAGTTCGTCAAAGTATGAGGCCTGAAAAGAGGGGAAAATGTCGCCAAATTTACACATTAATTTTAAAATGGCTGACTTCCTGTTGGATTTGGGATATTGCTCCAAGAGACTTTTTGTACATCTTGATATCTCCAATAAGCTTGCCAGGTTTCAAACTCATACATAAAACACAGAGCAGGGGCTGTTGTTTTGAAATTTGTAGGGGGCGCTGTGGAGCCATTTTGCGCTGTTCAAGGAAAATGAACATATAAAAAGAAATCCCTCATCACATTAGAGGTGTGCGCCAAATTTCAAGACTTTTTAAACTTTTCAAGCCCCTCAAAAGCCACTTCATCTTTCATGGTGAACTGCGCTGCCACCAGGGTGCGCCGTTCAGTTTAAAGTCACAATTTTCGCACAGAAGCATCATGAAGGACTGATGGTGATACTCACCGCTTTTGAGGTGGCCACGATGAACCTGTGAAATCAGTACAACAAAATGAAAGACATGACATTTCCTGGTGCCACTAGGTGGCGCTCTACGTATTCCTGACAATGGGCATATCAATCTGTTCAGGGCGGGTCTGACATCATCCCTGTAAAATCTGGTACTGATCAGATTGGATTTCATTGAGTTACACTAATTTGTTTCTTCATGGCGAGACCTCAATGTTCGCCATGCTGCTGGGGTCACACCCTTCAGCGAAAACTCACAGTTTTCTCTGTAACCCAAGACCAACTCCTTAAGGCTTTCCTGGAGAAATTTGAGGCTGCAGATGTCACCCATTACAATACTGTACCCCAAAGGGTAAAACATGACATTTCCTGTTCCCACTAGGTGGCGCTGTCCCTGGTGTCAAATATGGCAGTTGAAATATGTTCAGGGGTGGAGCCTTATCATATGTGTCCACTTTGGTCAAGGTCGGACAATGTATGACAGAACGAGAGGCAATAAGATTTTCATGGCGAGTCATCGAAATTCGCCGTGGCGCCACGGCCTCACAGTAACCCGAAAACTCAAAAGCTCCGCAATTTAACATGGCCCAGGTGTGTAGTTGACACTGACCAAATATGAAGCTTGTACGATGAAATTCCAATGAGGAGTTCGCAAAAGTTCGAGGCATGGAAATGGCAAAATTAGAGCCAAAATGTCACCTTCACTTCCAAATGGCGGACTTCCTGTTGGGTTTGCGTCAATGGTCCCACTGACTTTTTTATTCGTCTTGGCATGATACACATGTGTGCAAAATTTCATACATGTAGCTAAAACGATGCGTTCGTAGGGCTGCATTTAACAAGGCATAGGTGGCGCTACAGAGCCATTTCCCAGTGCTCATATGTAAAACCATTAAAATACAAAATTTTTCACCAGACCTGGCATGTGTGCAAAATTTCATGAGTTTTTGAGCATGTTAAAGCCCTCAAAAAGGCAATTCATTTCGGTAAAAAATAATAATAATAATAATAATAATTAAAGCTGCAAGCAGCGATATGAGGGCCCTCGCACCCCCGGCGCGTCGAGCCAAGCCCAACACCTAAAACCAGCGCTTCCGATCTGATGTCACATTGATGGAATTCATGCATTTAACCACCAGCTAAAATTTCATCTCATTCAACCATTATTATAGTCGTCCCACTAGGTGGCGCTCTAACCATTACTGACAAATGGCATAACAAACATTTCCGAGCTTGAGTCTCATCACGCCTGCGACCTTTGGGAGAGATTGGACATTGTGTTTTTGAGCGACAGCAGGTTACTGCTTTTTGGCGAGTGATTGAAACTCCACGTGCCGCCATGACCACCCCGTTTCCCTGAACGTAAAAAGCTTCGCAATTTAACATCACAAAGGTCTTTAGATTCCACACACAGGAGATCGCGTAAATCTAATGAAATCCCTTGGAGGAGTTCGTCAAAGCATGAGGCCTGAAAAGAGGGGAAAATGTCGCCAAATTTACACATTAATTTTAAAATGGCTGACTTCCTGTTGGATTTGGGATATTGCTCCAAGAGACTTTTTGTACTTCTTGATATCTCCAATAAGCTTGCCAGGTTTCAAACTCATACATAAAACACAGAGCAGGGGCTGTTGTTTTGAAATTTTGTAGGGGCGCTGTGGAGCCATTTTGCGCTCTTCAAGGAAAATGAACATATAAAAAGAAATCCCTCATCACATTAGAGGTGTGCGCCAAATTTCAAGACTTTTTAAACTTTTCAAGCCCCTCAAAAGCCACTTCATCTTTCATGGTGAACTGCGTTGCCACCAGGGTGCGCCATTCAGTTTATAGTCACAATTTTCTCACTGAAGCATCAAGAGGGACTGATGGTGATATTCACCGCTTTTGAGGTGGCCACGATGAACCTGTGAAAATCAGTACAACAAATTGAAAGACATGACATTTCCTGGTGCCACTAGGTGGCGCTCTACGTATTCCTGACAATGGGCATATCAATCTGTTCAGGGCGGGTCTGACATCATCCCTGTAAAATCTGGTACTGATCAGATTGGATTTCATTGAGTTACACTAATTTGTTTCTTCATGGCGAGACCTCAATGTTCGCCATGCTGCTGGGGTCACACCCTTCAGCGAAAACTCACAGTTTTCTCTGTAACCCAAGACCAACTCCTTAAGGCTTTCCTGGAGAAATTTGAGGCTGCAGATGTCACCCATTACAATACTGTACCCCAAAGTGTAAAACATGACATTTCCTGTTCCCACTAGGTGGCGCTGTCCCTGGTGTCAAATATGGCAGTTGAAATATGTTCAGGGGTGGAGCCTTATCATATGTGTCCACTTTGGTCAAGGTCGGACAATGTATGACAGAACGAGAGGCAATAAGATTTCATGGCGAGTCATCGAAATTCGCCGTGGCGCCACGGCCTCACAGTAACCCGAAAACTCAAAAGCTCCGCAATTTAACATGGCCCAGGTGTGTAGTTGACACTGACCAAATATGAAGCTTGTACGATGAAATTCCAATGAGGAGTTCGCAAAAGTTCGAGGCATGGAAATGGCAAAATTAGAGCCAAAATGTCACCTTCACTTCCAAATGGCGGACTTCCTGTTGGGTTTAGGACATGGCCATAATAGACTTTTATGTGCGTCTCCGAACGTTAGATATGTGTTCCGAGTTTTATACATGTAGGTCATACCCATCTCGGGGCTCGCGTTTCTCATTTTCTAGGTGGCGCTACTGAGCCAATTTTCCCTGGACATGTCTACGGACATTAAAATACGTAAATTTTCACCAGACCTGACGCGTGTGCAAAATTTCATGAGTTTTCGAGCATGTTTAGGCCCTCAAAAAGCCGATTCATTTGCCGAAATAATAATAATAATAATAATAATAATAATAATAATAATAATAATAATAATAATAATAAGAAACAGAGCAGATACAATAGGGCCTTCGCACTTTTGTGCTCGGGCCCTAATTAAAGCTGCAAGCAGCGATATGAGGGCCCTCGCACCCCGACGCGTCGAGCCAAGCCCAACACCTAAAACCAGCGCTTCCGATCTGATGTCACATTGATGGAATTCATGCATTTAACCACCAGCTAACATTTCATCTCATTCAACCATTATTATAGTCGTCCCACTAGGTGGCGCTCTAACCATTACTGACAAATGGCATAACAAACATTTCCGAGCTCGAGTCTCATCACACCTGCGACCTTTGGGAGAGATTGGACATTGTGTTTTTGAGCGACAGCAGGTTACTGCTTTTTGGCGAGTGATTGAAACTCCACGTGCCGCCATGACCACCCCGTTTCCCTGAACGTAAAAAGCTTCGCAATTTAACATCACAAAGGTCTTTAGATTCCACACACAGGAGATCGCGTAAATCTAATGAAATCCCTTGGAGGAGTTCGTCAAAGTATGAGGCCTGAAAAGAGGGGAAAATGTCGCCAAATTTACACATTAATTTTAAAATGGCTGACTTCCTGTTGGATTTGGGATATTGCTCCAAGAGACTTTTTTGTACATCTTGATATCTCCAATAAGCTTGCCAGGTTTCAAACTCATACATAAAACACAGAGCAGGGGCTGTTGTTTTGAAATTTTGTAGGGGCGCTGTGGAGCCATTTTGCGCTCTTCAATGAAAATGAACATATAAAAAGAAATCCCTCATCACATTAGAGGTGTGCGCCAAATTTCAAGACTTTTTAAACTTTTCAAGCCCCTCAAAAGCCACTTCATCTTTCATGGTGAACTGCGCTGCCACCAGGGTGCGCCGTTCAGTTTATAATCACAATTTTCTCACTGAAGCATCAAGAGGGACTGATGGTGATATTCACCGCTTTTGAGGTGGCCACGATGAACCTGTGAAAATCAGTACAACAAAATGAAAGACATGACATTTCCTGGTGCCACTAGGTGGCGCTCTACGTATTCCTGACAATGAGCATATCAATCTGTTCAGGGCGGGTCTGACATCATCCCTGTAAAATCTGGTACTGATCACATTGGATTTCATTGAGTTACACTAATTTGTTTCTTCATGGCGAGACCTCAATGTTCGCCATGCTGCTGGGGTCACACCCTTCAGCGAAAACTCACAGTTTTCTCTGTAACCCAAGACCAACTCCTTAAGGCTTTCCTGGAGAAATTTGAGGCTGCAGATGTCACCCATTACAATACTGTACCCCAAAGTGTAAAACATGACATTTCCTGTTCCCACTAGGTGGCGCTGTCCCTGGTGTCAAATATGGCAGTTGAAATATGTTCAGGGGTGGAGCCTTATCATATGTGTCCACTTTGGTCAAGGTCGGACAATGTATGACAGAACGAGAGGCAATAAGATTTTCATGGCGAGTCATCGAAATTCGCCGTGGCGCCACGGCCTCACAGTAACCCAAAAACTCAAAAGCTCCACAATTTAACATGGCCCAGGTGTGTAGTTGACACTGACCAAATATGAAGCTTGTACGATGAAATTCCAATGAGGAGTTCGCAAAAGTTCGAGGCATGGAAATGGCAAAATTAGAGCCAAAATGTCACCTTCACTTCCAAATGGCGGACTTCCTGTTGGGTTTGCGTCAATGGTCCCACTGACTTTTTTGTTCGTCTTGGCATGATACACATGTGTGTCAAATTTCATACATGTAGCTAAAACGATGTGTTCGTAGGGCTGCATTTAACAAGGCATAGGTGGCGCTACAGAGCCATTTCCCAGTGCTCATATGTAAAACCATTAAAATACAAAATTTTTCACGAGACCTGGCATGTGTGCAAAATTTCATGAGTTTTTGAGCATGTTAAAGCCCTCAAAAAGGCAATTCATTTCGGTAAAAAATAATAATAATAATAATAATAATAATAATAATAATAAACAGAGCAGATACAATAGGGCCTTCGCACTCGAAGTGCTCGGGCCCTAATAATAATAATAATAAGAAGAAGAAGAAGAAGAAGAAGAAGAAGAAACAGAGCAGATACAATAGGGCCTTCGCACTTTTGTGCTCGGGCCCTAATAATAATTAAAGCTGCAAGCAGCGATATGAGGGCCCTCGCACCCCGGCGCGTCGAGCCAAGCCCAACACCTAAAACCAGCGCTTCCGATCTGATGTCACATTGATGGAATTCATGCATTTAACCACCAGCTAAAATTTCATCTCATTCAACCATTATTATAGTCGTCCCACTAGGTGGCGCTCTAACCATTACTGACAAATGGCATAACAAACATTTCCGAGCTCGAGTCTCATCACGCTTGCGACCTTTGGGAGAGATTGGACATTGTGTTTTTGAGCGACAGCAGGTTACTGCTTTTTGGCGAGTGATTGAAACTCCACGTGCCGCCATGACCACCCCGTTTCCCTGAACGTAAAAAGCTTCGCAATTTAACATCACAAAGGTCTTTGGATTCCACGCACTGGAGATCGTGTAAATCTGAAGAAATGCCTTGGAGGAGTTCGTCAAAGAAAGTTGCCTCAAAAGAAGGGGAAATGTCGCCAAAATTACACATTAATTTCAATATGGCTGACTTCCTGTTGGATTTGGAATATTGCTTCAAGAGACCTTTTTGTACTTCTTGATATCGTCCATGAGCTTACCAGGTTTCAGACTCATACATAAAACACAGAGCAGGGGCTGTTGTTTTGAAATATTGTAGGGGGCGCTGTGGAGCCATTTTGCGCTATTCCAAGAAAATGATGACATAACAAGATAGCACTCATCACATTGGAGGTGTGCGCCAAATTTCAAGACTTTTTAAACTTTCCAAGCCCCTCAAAAGCCACTTCATCTTTCATGGTGAACGGCGTTGCCACCAGGGTGCGCCGTTCAGTTTATAATCACAAATTTCTCACTGAAGCATCAAGAGGGACTGATGGTGATATTCACCGCTTTTGAGGTGGCCACGATGAACCTGTGAAAATCAGTACAACAAAATGAAAGACATGACATTTCCTGGTGCCACTAGGTGGCGCTCTACGTATTCCTGACAATGGGCATATCAATCTGTTCAGGGCGGGTCTGACATCATCCCTGTAAAATCTGGTACTGATCACATTGGATTTCATTGAGTTACACTAATTTGTTTCTTCATGGCGAGACCTCAATGTTCGCCATGCTGCTGGGGTCACACCCTTCAGCGAAAACTCACAGTTTTCTCTGGAACCCAAGACCAACTCCTTAAGGCTTTCCTGGAGAAATTTGAGGCTGCAGATGTCACCCATTACAATACTGTACCCCAAAGTGTAAAACATGACATTTCCTGTTCCCACTAGGTGGCGCTGTCCCTGATGTCAAATATGGCAGTTGAAATATGTTCAGGGGTGGAGCCTTATCATATCTGTCCACTTTGGTCAAGATCGGACAATGTATGACAGAACGAGAGGCAATAAGATTTTCATGGCGAGTCATCGAAATTCGCCGTGGCGCCACGGCCTCACCGTATCGCGAAAACTCAAAAGCTCCGCAATTTAACATGGCCCAGGTGTGTAGTTGACACTGACCAAATATGAAGCTTGTCCGATGAAATTCCAATGAGGAGTTCGCAAAAGTTCGAGGCGTGGAAATGGCAAAATTAGAGCCAAAATGTCACCTTCACTTCCAAATGGCGGACTTCCTGTTGGGTTTGCATCAATGGTCCCACTGACTTTTTTGTTCGTCTTGGCATGTTACACATGTGTGCCAGATTTCAGACATGTAGCTCAAACGATGTGTTCGTAGGGCTGCATTTAACAAGGCATAGGTGGCGCTCTAGAGCCATTTCCCAGTGCTCCTATGTAAAACCAATAAAATACAAAATTTTTCACCAGACCTGGCATGTGTGCAAAATTTCAAGAGTTTTTGAGCATGTTAAAGCCCTCAAAAAGGCCCTTGTTTTGCCTGAATAATAATAAGAAGAAGAAGAAGAAGAAGAAGAAACAGAGCAGATACAATAGGGCCTTCGCACTCTCGGTGCTCGGGCCCTAATAAGAAACGGAGCAGATACAATAGGGCCTTCGCACTCTCGGTGCTCGGGCCCTAATAAACGGAGCAGATACAATAGGGCCTTCGCACTTTTAGTGCTCGGGCCCTAATAATAATAATAAGAAGAAGAAGAAACGGAGCAGATACAATAGGGCCTTCGCACTCTCGGTGCTCGGGCCCTAATAAACGGAGCAGATACAATAGGGCCTTCGCACTTTTAGTGCTCGGGCCCTAATAATAAACGGAGCAGATACAATAGGGCCTTCGCACTTTTGTGCTCGGGCCCTAATAATAATAATAAGAAGAAACGGAGCAGATACAATAGGGCCTTCGCACTCTCAGTGCTCGGGCCCTAATAATAATAATAAACGGAGCAGATACAATAGGGCCTTCGCACTCTCAGTGCTCGGGCCCTAATAAGAAACGGAGCAGATACAATAGGGCCTTCGCACTCTCGGTGCTCGGGCCCTAATAAGAAACGGAGCAGATACAATAGGGCCTTCGCACTTTTAGTGCTTGGGCCCTGATAATAATAAACAGAGCAGATACAATAGGGCCTTCGCACTCTCAGTGCTCAGGCCCTAATAATAATAATAATAAAAAATGGAGCAGATACAATAGGGCCTTCGCACTTTTAGTGCTCGGGCCCTAATAAACAGAGCAGATACAATAGGGCCTTCGCACTCTCAGTGCTCGGGCCCTAATAATATGAAACGGAGCAGATACAATAGGGCCTTCGCACTCTCAGTGCTCGGGCCCTAATAATGATAATAAGAAGAAGAAACGGAGCAGATACAATAGGGCCTTCGCACTCTCAGTGCTCGGGCCCTAATAATAAATGGAGCAGATAAAATAGGGCCTTTGCACTCTCAGTGCTCGGGCCCTAAATATAAGAAGAGTAATAAAATAAATATACACTTTAGGACTATCTATCTATCTGTCTATTAGGTTATGTTGTGGTGATTCTCAGGTTGGGGGATGGGTGTTCATACTGAAGTGCAAAATTAAAACCAATGGAAGATGGACAAGTAAAAGTTCAAAGCCATCAGGTGCTCAGTTAATAAAAATGAGAAAAGAAGAGGAGGAGAAACGAGCAAAAGATACAGGTAAGCAGATGTGTCATTGGATAATGGCAGGTCATCCTGAAACAATCAGAATCATAATCAGAATACTTTATTAATCCCTAAGGAAATTATGTGGGTTACAGTTGCTCCAAGAAGAAATGGTAAAAATAGTAACAGTAACAGACTAAACTCCAAACAATACATTATGTTACAGATTTTAATGTTGATTAGTCATTGTCAATTGTTGATTTGTCCTGTTCTCATTGTATGACACATTATGATGGCTGTTTGGTAGCCGTTTGCATACTATCCATACTTTCTCTCTCTTCATATCCGTGTGTGTGTGCGCATTTTTCTCTGGTGAAATTCAGTATGGTTCTGACAACAGTTTTATGTTAATGTACAATCCTTAATACCTTTCGTGCGTGTGTGTGTGTGGGGGGGAGTGTTCGCCCAGGGCGACAAACAGGCTAGGACCGCGGTAGGAATTAGAATCAAACTTATGGGAGAGGAGACCCCTTGGACATAAATCAGCATAATGAGAACTATTGAAAACAAAAGAAAGAATCTTTGGAAAAAAATTATCTGAGGAGAATAAATTTATTTTAGTCTGACCCCAGTCCCATCCGCTAACATGGAGGAGGCGGGGTTTATGACCTTGCCATCACCAGTGTATGAATGTGTGTGTGAATGGGTGAATGACTGAATGTAGTGTGAAGCGCTTTGGGGTCCTTAGGGACTAAGTAAAGCGCTATACAAATGCAGGCCATACTGCAGCCAGACACCAGGGGGCGATAGAGACGTTTTGGCTTCATTTTTGGGGAGCTGTCGCGTCGTCCATGTTTTCTACAGTCATTGCACTGTACCCAGGTGCTTCTTCTCAGTGTTTTTATTTTTATCAGCCTTTGTCAACAAAGGGATGAGGGTCATACGGTGCTCTCAGCCATGCACCGTATGGCTGAAGCTTGTTGCCTGCTCATTCCACTGAGCTAAACCCTTCTTCTTGGTGTTTATTTGTGGTTGAACCAGAATGTCACTAAAGGATTACATTCTCTCATACAAATGTGCTTTCCTAAGATTATTAAAAATTGCCTGATAACTGTTACTTCTTGAGTTATTTCTAAGTAAATCAATGAAATCTACTTTCAGTTTAATTTTATTTAGGTTTTGTCTTCTTTCTTACTCTTCTGAAAGCGTAATATAACATGCTCTATTTTGTGATTATCTCCACAGTACTTGCATTTTCAATTGCAATATTTCCCTAAAATGAATAATGTGCCCATGTCTTCTGCTTGTTGGTTTTCCTGGTTTTTTACCAGCTATTTGGCAATAAAGGTCTGATTCGCACAGTCTCCTCTGAACAGTTAATGTGAAGATGTGTCTGCTACTGGAACTCTGTGTGGCATTTATCTGGGCTTTAACTAGAGGTGCTGGTGACTTGGATGAATTTATCCTCAGCACCAGAGGTGACGCTTGGTCTTCCTTTCCCGGGGCAGTCCTCATGTGAGCCACTTTTGTCATAGCGCTTGATGGTTTTTGCTACTGCAATTGGGGACACATTCAAAGTTTTAGCAACTTTCTGGACTCACTGACCTTCAGTTCTTAAAGTAATGGTGGACTTTCATTTCTCTTTACTTAGCAGATTGGTTCTTGCCATAAATATGAATTGTAACAGTGTCAAATAGGGCTTCACACCTGTGAAGTGAAAGCCATTTCTCTCAGTGAGCTTTCATGAAGCTCACTGAGAGAAGGACAAGGGTTTGCAGTTCTGTCAACAAAGCAAAGTGAGGCTACTGTTAGGAATCTAAAATATAAGATATATTTGGAGTTGTTTATCAGTGTTTTCTTTGCTACATTCTATATATCTTGTTTCATATATTTGATGTCTTCGGTATGTACCTGTAATGTAGAAAGTAGTAAAACATTAAATGAGAAGGTGTGTCCAAACTTTTGACTGATAGTGTATTATAGTAAGTATAAGAAATTCCTTTTTTTTCTAGCACAAATGGTGAATGCGGAAATGTATTTCCTAATATCCCTGTCCATAGTCGGCTACTGACAAGAGCATATCAGGAGTGAGAGCATATCAGGAGTGAGAGTGATAAAGAGCAGTCTAGACCCAGTTAATGACCCATAAGTGGAGTGAGAGAGAGACAAACTGTTACTGATACTGTTGAAAAGTATATGATGAATACATTCATCAGAGATTCCATGTTTGAAATTTATATTTTATATTATTTGTATATTTTGTATATTGTATAATGCTGTACCCTTGTGATTTTTCAGACATGCTGATTATTTTGTTTTCTACTGTCGCAGGCACCCAAGTGTAAATCAGAGCTTCCATTTTAAAATTAGTTCATGTGTAGCAATTCCAATTCAGCTCCACATTACTTTGCATTTTAAGACTTTACAAATGACTTATTTATGTATTTTTAGAGCCTCTATTTTGATAGCAAAGTTAGGACAGAGCAAGGTAAAGACACACTTGGCTTATTTTTTGAGCCTTTCCACTGCTCTACAAAGATGACTTTCACGTTCTCTCATCGTTACCAACCTGCCTGGCCTGCAACACTGGGCTGCCTCAGACTTGAACATTGGCTCAAAACGAAGTACAACGTTGTCATATCGCTTATAAACATTAGATGGCAGTATTGTTTTCCACGGACGTTATCCCAGAGGCAAAAAGAAAAAGGAGAACTTCCTGTCTCTACCGTCTCTCCAAAAATGGCGGAGGTGTGTGGTCAAGTGTTATTGGGATCAGGGCTTACTGTGCTCTCCCATCCTTTGATGTACATTAAAGTCCTGATCCAGGTAAGAGGCGGAGAGTTTGGACAGATTCTGTTACGTTTCCTTTCAGGGCCTGATTCAGACACTCTTTACTTATCTTTGTAAATACTGTAACTCTCGCTAGTATCTCTCTAGAAGAGGAAATTACCATTCATTTTCACAGTGTATTGCCTCGTTTACCAGTAAATTAATACGTTTTTAGCACACACAGAGACCTTTAATAAGTCTTGATAACTATTTATTTGAGAATATAGCAGGAACTCTCCCAGTAATAGGATCGGCCACATTATTGTCCCCGTCTGTTGTCCCTGTGACCTTCTGTTTCCTCATTGCTGTGCAATAGGCGGAAGCCGTGTGTTAATCGTTTTCGAAAGTTAATAATTGACTGCAATGTTACCCTGCTTCATTTATATTCTGTGCGCAGATTGAACAAAAACAATTTGTGTTCTAGAGACATAATTCTACATAGCTCATACATGCCTTATTTTCTAAGAAAGCCAGCGGCGTTAAGTTGCCATTTGTTGAACTGCTAGAGATAACCGCAAGTTAGCTGTCAGCTGATTACCTCTAACGCCACTTTCTGTAGTGTCTTAGACTGATGTCTTCAACACACAGTGTATATTCATAAGTTTGTCACTGGGAGAAATGTATACTGTTTGCTTCTCAGTTACGATTACTGGTAGCTCAATGCCTTTAGCTCTTGAAAAACATGAAAATTACTAACACACACGAGCACGAGCACATCAGCAGAGGACCGGGGACTTGTATCAATTAACGTTTGCTTAATTACAACCAAAAATAGCTTACAGTTCAGGTTGATCTTAATGACAGAACAAGTCATTAAGTGATAGAGTGATAGTTTTACTAGATGCTAACAGTTCTCTGCCTTGTGTATACCGTGTCCATATTTGTAGCAGTCGGCTAATCATCAATTGTGCATGAACTGTTTGGGTTATATATGAATGCAGCACAGTGCACAAACTGGTGCCCTGTCAAACTTATGTGATATCTGGAAACATAGTTTTGTAAAGGAAAAATAACCAAATAAGTGAGTGCTAAATACTAAAATCAAAAGTCAACATCATCATAAAAAAAAAATAAAGATTTGTCTGTCTGTTTCTTCTTGCTATGTAGCTTGTGATGTGTTCTGTCTCACTCTCAATGGTCTGTCTCTCTACAGTGCCATTCAGTACTGGACACAGTCCTTCCTGGCTCTGTGCAAATAATCTAACTAAATATCTATTGGAAAAACACACTAGAGGAGATATCAAGCTGTACATGATATTCTGCAGATAAAAACTTCTCTTGCAGCATTTTTGGTGTTTTGCTGTATTTCTCTAGGGTACATAAAGACAATATTTGTTCCTCCTATGGTACCCTCTCATTGTTTTTGGTTTTGTGTGTGTTATCAGGTAGGACATGAGCCGCTCCCTCCCACCCTGGGCAGGAATTTATTTGGAAGACAAGTCTACCAGCTACCTGGACTGTTTGCTTATGGCAAGTTTGATTCTTGATATTTTTATAAATGGAGTTGGTAATATCAGTATTACAGTGCTTTGAATGATTGTATGTAGATATTTAACCTTGTAGTTCTACCAATATTTACAATGTACCCTGCTCTGCACTAAATGTTTCAGCAAAACACATCATTAGGATTGATGGAAGAGCTGGTCTTTTCAAAGGACTTGGTCCGAGGCTTTGTGCAGGCACTATTGGCACAGTCGTACACAGCAAAGTTGTACAGGTAAGCCTGAATAGATAGGTTTGCCACAGAAAGGTTTGATTAAACAACTATGTCCAGATGAACAGAATCAACTTTTGGAGATTTACTTTCCTGGATGATTGAGAATGCATCAAGACGATTAAACAACTAGTTTCTGTTTAGTCTTTTCTTTGGATTTTTTTTAGATGGTCATTTATTTCAATCATTTGTGATGCATACTAATGGCCTTCGTAAGTGACCTATGTGCTGGGACTAAAAATGGCATTGACTTTGAACTCCGTTTCTTACCATCTGTGTTGTAAGTGTAACTCAAAAACTGTTCATTCTGGCTGCTTGATAACCTCTATCCTCTTACAGAAATGTCAAGAACAAGGCACCCCACAGGTAAGTTTTTTTTTTTTTTTAAATCCTATTTATGGTCACAGTATGATAAGTTCAAAATGTTCACTGACTCCCCATAAAATGCAACAGTTTAGCCCCTGTCCCCTTCAAGATCCTTTCCCTGTGCAGCAACGCACCACTCCCCGCACTCCTATATTAAAATCTGTTGTTCTTTCACTTCTGAAAACTTGAAAAAAGTTGTACTGTATTGCCTGGATCGCTTATAGTAGAGCATCTAATACTGTTTTGTAACGGGTATTAAGTGTGGGAGTAAGGATCAGGTTATTTTTGAAAATAAATGTGGTAGAAAAATTTGTAAAATAAAGTAAATTTATTTTAGTAACTGAATAATCTATCGATTATTCCATAGTTTAATCGAGTAATCGGATAAGAAGTACTTTTGCCTTTAGTAGTGTCAAAAAGACACTACTAAACAAAAACTAAACCCTCTGATTGATTACATGTCATATATATGTCTTGATGCATTCTCAATCATCCAGGAAAGTAAATCTCCAAAAGTTGATTCTGTTCATCTGGACGTAGCGTTTTGTGGGAGAAATGTTTCATCACTCATCCAAGTGACTTCTTCAGTCTCAGCTGACTGCAGGTTTCCCCAAATCTTATAAACAGTACATTTGCATAATGACTGAAACCAACCCACTGAAAGAACAATAGGCTGTGAGGTCAGTTCCTTAATCATAATTATGCAAATTCTCATGACCATTGATCAACAATCACTGACCAAAACCCACTGATCAAAGACCACTGATGAATGGCCATGAGTACCATTCACAGAGAGTTGGGGAATGGCTGCAATCACAGCATTGTAAGATGGCGAAAGATGTACCCTTAGGCCCCCTCCTCGATTCAGAGATGGTCTTTCCCTTTTCACGTAAATGGCCTCCTTGACTCCGCGCTCAAACCAGCGTTCTTCCCTGTCCAGGATGTGTACATCCTCATCATTGAAAGAGTGTCCACTGGCCTGTAGGTGTAAATAGACTGCAGAGTCCTGGCCTGACGAGGTAGCTCTTCTGTGTTGTGCCATCCGCTTCTCCAGAGGTTGTTTGGTTTCCCCGATGTATAAATCCTGGCAATCCTCCTGGCACTTAACAGCGTACACTATGTTACTCTGTTTGTGTCGGGGGACCCGATCCTTGGGGTGGACCAATTTTTGGCGCAGCGTGTTTTGGGGTTTAAAAGCCACAGAGACCCAGTGTTTAGAAAAAATGCGTCTCAACTGTTCCGATACTCCTGACACATATGGGATCACTACAGGTTTTCGCTTGGGCAGCGGTTGTCCTTCTCTCCTGGATCGGCTGGAGCTTTCTTTAGGTGCCTTTCCAGCTTTGACAAAAGTCCAGCTGGGATAACCACATTTACTCAGGGCCTTCTTGATGTGCTGTTCTTCTGCCTCCCTGGCCATTGTGTCAGTGGGGATGGTGGGGGTGGTGTTCGCTCTGTGTTGTAGCGTCCTGATGACACCCAGTTTATGCTCCAGTGGATGATGAGAGTCAAACCTTAGATACTGATCCGTATGTGTAGGTTTACGGTACACGTCAGCTTTTAGATGTCCCCCGTTACTGATGGAAATCTCACAGTCTAAGAAGGCTAACCTGCCACTTTTCATATCCTCCCTGGTGAATTTGATGTGTTGGTCCACCGAGTACACACCCATCTCTGAATCGAGGAGGGGGCCTAAGGGTACATCTTTCGCCATCTTACAATGCTGTGATTGCAGCCATTCCCCAACTCTCTGTGAATGGTACTCATGGCCATTCATCAGTGGTCTTTGATCAGTGGGTTTTGGTCAGTGGTTTGTTGATCAATGGTCATGAGAATTTGCATAATTATGATTAAGGAACTGACCTCCCAGCCCATTGTTCCTTCAGTGGGCTGGTTTCAGTCATTATGCAAATGTACTAAGATTTGGGGAAACCTGCAGTCAGCTGAGACTGAAGAAGTCACTTGGATGAGTGATGAAACATTTCTCCCACAAAACAATACATGTCATATAATTTTTTTTTTTAAAGAAAGCATTTCCACAAACGCAAAAATATATAAATAATCTATATAAATAATACTAAAGTACAGTGAAAGTCAAATAAAATAAGATATATACGCAATCTAAACTAAAGCATAAAATATTTACCTTAACTCTGTCATTTTGGAAGGCTTTCTAACATTAATAAGAGGCAAAAACAGGCCTTATGATGGTGCAGACATTAATTAATATTAATAATAACTAGGTGTCCAACCTAGCAACAAGCAAGGTCAGTGGCTCAGAGTTTACTGGCCGATACACATTTTTATTGGCTTGTGAAAAAAGCTTTTATTTTTATATTTTTAAATATGAATGCAATTTAATGAATACAATATTTTATATAATTTCACTTTCAATCTAAAAAATGTTACAAAAGCCTTAGAAATTAATATAGTGTGTTACACCCCATGGTTCACCTCTGTTTACTGCAGGTATCGTTTCCATGTAAAATAGGACGGTTGCCATCAGCCTTCACCAAGCTGTATAATTTAACCAGTTTGTTTAAATTTTTATTTTTTAAAAGTTTGCTGTCTGTAGGAAGGGCAGGTAAAGAGCACAGGTGAGGCATTTTAAACAGAAAAAAGAAGACTGGCCCATATAGCAGACTGGAGACTGGAAGCATTACATTTTAACTGGTCGTTTCTGCCAGGCTTCTGGCTCTTTTTCAAAGTCTTAATTCCATATTAGTAGTCACTTAATCAAAAGTTTGCCATATACGTACCTAATAGTTACAAATATGTGTATGGTTAATGAAAGTTGAACGTGACATGGAACAAATGTAAATGGAGAATGTAATGTCACATTCACATGGGGATGATACATGCATAATATGTAGGGAAATTAACACAACAGTTATGCAATAAAAGATCAAGGTCAAAATGGGATACAAGTTCAATATCAAGGCTTTTTCCAAAACCCTTGATATTGTATGTACAAAGTGATTGCCATCTTAGAACAGGTGCTTACAGTTCTATGAGAAGTGATTGACTCAATGCCAGCTCATGGCAGTGTTTGACTGTCCAAGAATGCAAGATATCTGAAGTAGCACCTAACCACTGCATTAGCCAGAACGCCAAGAGTGGCATACCACTGCTCACTTTTAGATCTTGATGCTGTTGGGACTTTCTCTCTGAAATTTTCCTCAGTGATCCTCCAATATTCTGCTTTTGCCTCTGATATCTTTCTCGATATCTTTCTTTAGGTTGGATTTGGCACAGGGGTGGCTGTAGCTCAGGTAGCTCAGGTGGTAGAGCAGGTCACCTACTAATTTGAAGGTTGGTGGTTCAATCCTTGGCCATATTATTAAAAAACATAAAGTCTCATTTCATTTTTATGCAGATGATTGTCAAATTTATCTACCGCTGAAACACAATGACCTTAACCCCCTCAGGCCTATTTTAGAATGTCTTAAGGATATCAGAGCATGGCTAGCTCTGAATTTTTTAAACTTTAATGAAAAGAAGACTGAAGTCATTATATTTGGGCCGAATGGACCTGGTGTCCCTCCATCTGACTTGGGTCCTCTTACATCGTGTGTCAAATCAATTGTCACCAACCTTGGAGTAAAATTTGACACAGCTCTTAAAATGGACAAACAAGTAAATACAGTGGTGAGGAAAAGCTTTTTTCAGTTGAGGCAGCTCTCTAAAGTAAAACCTTTTATTTCTTTTTGTGACTTGGAGAGAGTTTTGCACGCATTTGTGACCACTCGCCTTGATTATTGTAATGGACTTTATATTGGTATTGATCAGGCTTCACTATCACGCTTGCAAATGGTCCAGAATGCTGCTGCTCACCTGTTGACAGGGACACGCAAACGTGAGCACATTACCCCTGTTCTTGCCTCCTTACACTGGTTGCCTGTCCATTTTAGAATTCATTTTAAAATTTTATTGCTTGCTTTTAAAGTCTTAAATGGCCTGGCTCCTTCTTACCTGTCAGACCTTCTACACCGATACACTCCACAAAGGTCTCTCAGATCATTTGACCAGTCACTCCTTGCTGTCCCCATGTCGAGACTGAAACACCGAGGGGACCGAGCTTTCGCTGTTGTGGCCCCCAAACTATGGAACAAACTGCCCCTCCATATTAGGTTGGCCCCAACACTTGAAATGTTTAAATCACTTTTAAAAACACACTTTTTTCCAAAGGCTTTCTAGGAGTATTATCAGAGTCAGTTTGTAGTCAGTTTTTAGTCAGCTGTTGGCCATTCTTAATCTTTTTACTTTGTTAATCTTATTCATTGTATATCTTATTGTTTATTTTACTCATGTTTTGATATTTAATATATACACTGATTTATTTTTATCTTCTTTTTCAATTATATATTTATTTTGTTTATTGATTTCATTGTATGCTTAATGTATGGTTTTTAACTGCTATCTGTGTTTTATTATTGGAAAGCACTTTGGTCAACTTTGTTGTTTTTAAAAGTGCTATATAAATAAAGTTGGATTGGATTGGATTGGATCCCTGTGTGCACTAGTCTGCATGCCAAATGTCATTGGGCAAGATACTAACCCCAAGTTGCTCTCTGATGCATCCATTGGAGTATGAATGTTAGATAGAAAGCACTTATGTAGGAAGAGCATAGATAATATATATAATTATCTATCTAAATATAATAGAATTCCTTTTTTTTTTTAAACATAAGGGCAGTGTTGCGGTCTCTCATAAACTGATATCCCTGGTCATCCATAGTTTATTCTGATAACATCTGCCTCCTTTGTCCATAGTTATTCTGTACAGTTCTCGATGTAAAACAGGGCAGTAGATATGTAGGCTTCTATGTCCTATTGTTCAAATAAAGTCCAGTGTGTGTATTTAAAGCAGCAATAACAACAATATACACACCATTGACAATAAAAACGGCAACTAAAATGCGGCAAGTAAAATGGCTGGCATCTCAGTGTAATAAACTCCAAATAGAAAAATCCAAATAGAAAAGCACAATGTATTGCCAACTGCTGCTCCCGTAAGAAAAAACAAAGAGAAGAAAGAAAAAAACCAACAGCACCTGGAATATGAAAATGCAAACTTACATAAATCAACAACCCAGCACCATATGCCAAAGCAGCCAAGTAAGTGCAGACCACCCCTGGGCAAGATGGACCCGACCAGAAACCAGGCACCAGACCCGCCCAGAAGAGGCCAGCACCTGCCACCACTAGCATCCCAGGCCCCACATTCCAAGACCATAAGGAGGCATCCACCCTAGTCCCACACCAGCACCAACTGAAGCAGACACACTGACACTCTAAAACAGCAGCTGCAGCTCTCCACCCACCAGAAAACAGCCAGGCACCCATAGTTCCAGAGACCATCCCCCTCCGCCTACAAGGCACCATGGGAGATGAGACTACAGCCGACCACCTCCACTAAGTAATGGAATTGATCAGTGAAGGCCAGAGAGAAACAAATTAATCCAGTTGGCTTTTTGAAGAAGCATAAATGAACTATGGATATGGACATCCCATATATACTCCTTACTAGGAGTGTATGGGATGTCCATATCTAGTTCATTTATGTCACCAAAGATGCACAGCTTGGGTGAGGTTGGAATACAGCAACTAAACTAATGTAGATAAGTCTTCACATATCCTTTCCAAGAACCTCTGAACAGGCATATAGGCATGCATATGCACTACCCGTCAAAAGTTTGGACACACCTCCTCATTTAATGGTTTTTCTTTATTTTTGCTACTTTTTACATTGTAGATACATACTGAAGACATCGAATATATGAAGCAAGATATATGGAATTATATAGGAAAGAAAAACTGATAAATAACTAACGTTTTTGGGTTTTGTTTTTTTTAATACATTCCCAATCAAAAGTTTAAGACCACTTGATAGAGCCTACAATATTTTGCATGGTTGGATCTTAACAAGGTTCCAAGTAGAGCTTCAGCATGCAACAAGAACAAATGGGAGCGAGACAAAACATTTTTTTTTTTGAGGATGCAATTTATTGACAACAACACTTAAACTGAAACAGGTTGTTTTACAGCTGATCAAAAGTTTAGGACCACATGCCTTTAAAAGGCCAAATCTGTGCAAAAATAGGGATTCATTGTCGTTTCCTGTCAGGAAGTCGCACTGTCATGACATTCTGATGGCAAAGGCAAAAAAAAAAAAAATTCCCTTTTTGAACAAGATCAGGTTGCTGAACTGCATAAGCAGGGTTCTCTCGCAGCATGCCATCGCTGCTGAGGTCAAGTCAAGTGGAAGGTCAAATTCTGAATTTGATTTGTAAGTAATGAAATTTAAAATAAGGGGGTAGGAACAGGAAAAGTGTAAACTTCATCCTACTCCTTTTCAATCACAGAAATATACATGAAAACTTGATGTTTTTAAAGTTTTTTTTCTTTTCTCTTTGTTATTTCAGTTATATTTGCATGTTCGAAATAAAATTCTATCTATCAGACAAAAAAGGGAAATGAAGACACAATCAAACGTTTGAGGGGAGAGCAAAGTTGCTGCGTTGATGTGTGGTGCCATCTTTCAACAAATGCTGCAATGATTTGAATAACTCAAGTAACTCGATTATTTAAAAAAATCCTTGTTGAAAATTCTTTGTCTTGATACTAATGCATGACCATGTAGTATTCAGTTATCACCATGAAAACGTGAGCACTTCACCCACATTTGTGACTAAAAATAGACCTGCCATAGAATCGTATTTAGGAATAGAAACTATAACAACATTAAGCCCATGCAGACCACAGTTTTTAAACAAAGACTGATAACACACCAGCAGAAGTGACAGTGATGCTGGTGCCCCCCCATATACACACACACACACACACACACACACACACACACACACACACACACACACACACACACACACACACACCGAAGAGCCGTTACTCGCAAAAGAAAGCACATAACTCCCATCCAGTGATGCCTACAAGAAGCAGAGGTGAATCTAAAGGGGGGGTATGTGGTGTACTATACTGTATTTGTTTCAAGGCTTTTGTAACATTTTTCAGATATAAAGTCAAATAAAATGATATGATATTAATAAAATTGTGTTACTATTCAAAAATATACACATTTGTATTTTTAGCATACCAATATAAAAATGTACCTGGGCCAGTAAAACTCTGACCTGTTAGGTTGGAACCGTAATTAATAATAGTTATTAATAATAATAATGAAATCTATACTTTAGGAACCACAAAATGTTGCATCAAAGCCAAGGCAAGCTTCAGAATGCTGATAGGCTTGCTTTTCATTACTGCTGCCACCCTATACTCCTTTAAAGGCTTGCAGACACATAACTGACTCATTTACACTTAAACAAGCAAAGACACTTAAAAAAAGCACATACGCATGAACAAACACCAAACCTACCTCGACCAGGAGATGCAATACTGTTAGAACCCCCCCACCCTAGTAAAACAGTAAAGGGTCTATTAAAGGGTAAAGGGAATGTTATTTATTAGCTCTGTTTAGGTTACATGCACACCTTATTAAGTTTGACATTACTGTACTTGAGATTTTATTTTTAATTTTTGCATTTAGGAAAGTGTTTTCTTCAAAAACTTTAATTTTATTATGACATATAAATTCAAATGAATGGATTCAGGGTTTGTTTTGTTTTTTTGCCAGATTTTGTATGCAGTTTCTAAAATGGAAACCAATACACAGTTCATTTTTCAAAGACCTCTGTTTTTGTTTGTTTGGTTTTTTGGGGTTTTTTTTTTTTTTCATTTTTGGAGTAATTGATTAAATACTCTATTACTAAAATAATCTCTAAGCGCAGCCCTACTTTTTAACATGCTGGCCCACACTGACCCCACCTAACAAATGAATTGTGCATTGCTCCTCATTGTTCTCCTCAAGCCATCTGTACACTATTTCTTAATAAGGGTATAAAGTGGCAAAAAAATTTTCACGATGGTGATGCTGAGGTTTCTCTGATTTCCAGATACTGGGTGGGCAGCAGAAGGATAAAGAGAGCTCTCTACAGCAGGTTGTTAACGAGGTAAGACATGCAATCCCAATGCTAAATCAGAACACTACAGATTGGTAGTTTTTAGCCACATTTGTATTCAGTCTGGTCTAAGCACTTTACCTAATAAGGGCAAAAAAATACTGTTATTAAGGAAAAAGTGATAAAGTAAGTATTTTAGTAATACTTTAAGAAACTGAGCACACAGTTAATCAACACAGTATAATGTAAGCCAGATTACATTTAATTAATAAGCGTAAAGAACTTTTCATTTGTCTAATAGCAGAAGAACTAGGAACGGCAGGAGCCCAAGGTATAAATATCGATAATGAAAAACATACATGGGTATTTAACTCACAGCAGCACAGTTACAGTGTGTACATAAAAGCTTGCACGTACATTTTGTCTTGTCAAGTGTGTTAATGAATGTCTGATACAGACTGATCATTGTGGCCCTGTCTGTGCTTGGTCGGTCTGGCCTAACGGCAGTGGAAAATGTCTATATGTCTATATAGAAAAAAGCTCAGGATTCAAAGGTGTTGGAAAAATCTCATCAAACTCATGGGTTGCCTCAGCATCCTTTTAACTGGAACTGTGGAATCTCCATTCTTCAGTGGCGGCTTGTTTTGAAAAATACAATACTTTATTTACAGCCCAAATTTAACTTAGGCAATAACAACATTAGTTATCCATAGAATGGGCACAATTTCAAACTAAAACAGTTGAAGTTTCTTGCCATTTTGCTTACACTAATGCTACTAGTCTGATGTTATTTATTTATTTCTACTTTAACTGTTAGTTTAGCGCTTAGCTGAATTTTTAAGCCTGGTAATTCTGACACTAAAGTTAGCTGGCTAACTCTTTCATACTCACCACTGAGCAGAATGAAGTTCTGAAGAATAACCAGTGCATCAGAATTGATTCCAACAAATATGCTTAGATGGCACAACATTGTACAAATGTGAACACAGTGGCACATGTTGCAAGTCGCATGATCAAGATCAAGTACAATAGTACCCTGAGCTCACTGCTGATTGGTTAAGTTACATGATAACAGATCACTGATTCGTCCATATTCTTTTCAAACCAAAAGATGTCGATTATTTACATGAGAAAATATAAAACAAAATTATTTCTGCTTTCCTTTTGTAGCTGGGGCCACAATAACAAAGTTATACTTTTGAATAATGATTCAAAGCTGTATCATTACAATTGTACTTTGAAGCTAAATTGTATTATATTTGAAAACAAAGGCTTTAGACTACACTGAAAATATAGGTTTTAAATTCAATATAATAAAGTTAAGTTGCAATTTAGTATAGATGATATTGCATGGGGATGTACTCAGTTTTGTTGTAAACTATAAGTAATGATAATAACCAGCTGCATTTACAGGACTGTTGTTATATTGCTTGATGCATTAATAGTACCATTTAAAAATACTTCAACTTTAGTGACTTGTTCTGTGTTTTCAACAGACAACCAGGGAGATGATTGCCCGCTCCTGTGCCACCATCGTCACACATCCCTTCCATGGTACATCATGACTCCGTTCAGAGCTATCATATTTTTAACTGATTCACTACAATATAATGCATGTCATACCTTTAGGATGTCTGAAATATTTTTCTTGACTTGATTTTCAGTGATTACTTTGCGATGTATGGTGCAGTTCATTGGAAGAGAAACCAAATATAGGTAATTTGAGTATCACAACTAAAATACTAAATGAGAAGAGCCATGAAATTTATTAAGATTTTTCTAAATTCTGTTCCTAGTGGGGTGTTTGATTCCATCATCACAGTCTACAGAGAAGAAGGCATTCTGGGCTTCTTTGCGTAAGTTTGACACTATTTGTCTTTAGGACAACAGATACTTCTGTTGGACATTAAGTGGATGACTTGGCCAATAAGAGAAAAAGATTATTGCAAAAGTAGAAACTAAAGAAACTTCCTTCAGTGTATCATCAAAGAGGGAGTTGCCTAAACTGTTTTTGTCACAGTATGCAGCAGCACACTGCAAATTTGCAAAGAGGACCCAAAACGCAGACACCAAGGAACGTGAACAAAACTTAAATGTTAACAGAAAGCAAGCCGTTTATTAAGGATGGTAAACACTACACAAAACAAGGCAGAGATGAAGCTAAACGATAACCTAAACTTGGGAAACTAAATCATAAAAAAACAAAACATGAAACTCAACATGGATACAAGGATACCTAAAACCTGGAGCATAGAACATGGAAACGTGGCACAGAGGACAACAGGCGACCTGACAAGGAATGGACAGAACCATACAGACTAAATACACACAAGGGTGATTAGGGGAAGTGGAAACACATGGGGAAACAGCTGACACTAGTCTGACATAAGGAGACAAAGGAAGCAAAGCTTACTACACTGACATAGGACGCAGACCTTCAAAATAAAACAGGAAATATGAGATGCAGACATGACAATATAAACTTGACAACATAAGACACGCAGCATGAAATGCACAAAGGGAGAGGGACTCTAATAAAAAAATGAGCTTAGCTACCCTAAAGAACTTAAACATAACATCCAAATAAACTAAAACTCAAAACGCTGGATCAACAGACCCAGGAACGTGGCAGTTTTATTGATTAGTAATATTATTAT
This sequence comes from Oreochromis niloticus, assembly GCF_001858045.2. NCBI lineage: Eukaryota > Metazoa > Chordata > Actinopteri > Cichliformes > Cichlidae > Oreochromis > Oreochromis niloticus. The sequence continues at coordinate 3,947,222 of NC_031965.2, forward strand.
CTTTTTTTTTTTTTTTTTTTTTTTTTTTTTTTTTTAATAACAATGACAGAAAAATCTAATGGATGTCCATTGTCTTGCTGGCACTAAATTGTTATTTTATGTAGTAAAACGTTTGTGACAGGATTATATATCTATATACATCTCTGTCTCTCTCAGCCATGATTTGGGATGCCAGGGGGAATTACTATGTGAATGGGTACATAATGGGCCAAAGATTTGGGCACAGTGCCAAAACATTATGCTGTACATTGTTCTTTGTCCTTTAGATGATAACTTTCATTTCTTTTACATATTTGAGCAGTGTACGTACCACCAATTAATGTATGACAAACTGCAAAGTTATATATATTATAGTTTATCAGGTTTTAGTCACAGTGCTAAACAGGAAATTGGACTTTTGTCGACCTCTATACACACACACACATTGACTTTCATATACGTTGCTTTTTAAAATTTCTCTCTAGTCTGGAGTATTTTAGAATATCTGAAAATGCAGGGAAAAGAGCATTTCACACATTAAGGCACCTGGTACATGCATAGATTGCTTAGATGGCAGTGAATAACAATTTTCCCTCCTCTTAGTAAATCCAGTAATAACTCACCCACAGTACTGTCAAGATACTGTAGTGTAGATGTAGTTTTTTAGGGACTTGTAGACTTGTGAACCAGGTTGAGTTGAAGGAACAAACCAGGCCAAGCCTACTTTAAATAACTAGAACCAAAAAGGTTCAGTTTGCGTGTCCTAAATAAAATAAAATTAGGCAAAAATAGATGAAATGCTGTAGAAGGTGAGGTTTTCAGTAGCTATGCACTCTTATGCCAGGCAAAAAATTAATATGTCAATAAATAATTAGAAAAAAAAAAAACTTAAGTTGGCTTTGCAAGAAGTTGATGAGATATTACCAGGTAGACACTGTGGATTTGTTTTATTGGTACAGACTGAAAATTACATATTTCGGATGTGACTCCCAGTTTAAACAGTCTTTGTCAAGTGAAATTGTGAAATGTTTGGTTGAATATTTTTGAATGTTTTTTTTTCTTGGTAGTTGGAATGTGTGTGAGTAGTTCTGAAGTTGCACAATAATACTATTAATAATAATGGTGTGAATTTTTGAGTGGATAACTGATTTAGAAATTCGCTGTCAGAGAGACAAGTCAGGAATCTTTGGGGTTCAGCCTAGGTGATTTAGTTTTTGGCCACATGTTGAGGAGTTACTCCTTTCAGATAAATCCTGTCCAGTCTGTGATAGAGATACTGAAAGCTTATGTAGTCCTTGACAGCTCTGTTTATCAGTATCCTGTAGTTTCACCTGTTGCCTCTGTGTCTGTCACTGCGTCCCTGGACAACCACCGTGATGATGGGCTATAGGGCTGTTCAATATAACGATAAGATGAGGCAGAACCAGGTAGCTCCAAACAGAAGGACCAGTCAAAACAAATTGAGGACCTTATTCCTAAATGAGGGGCTACCTCTGTAGCATGGACATGGTTTGGTTATGAAATACTTTGCATAGTACAGTTTTCTGGTCCATCTGACACGGACCAGAAAACTCTTCTACCCCCTACTCTTTTACCACCATTGCAAACCTCTTCTACCAACTACGCAAGAATCACGTGAAAGAGTATGGAGAAAGTTTATGGATGAGAAACAAAAAAGATCAGTCGGGTGCTCAAACTAGACCTAAGACTCAAATGTTAGAACGGGCTTTTCCAAACAGCATGCTGTGTAATAAATACTCACAAAGAAAATGGAGGCCATTACAACGACGCCCAGCTGAAAACACTTCATGCAAGCTGAGTTGAGCGAGATTCACTGAATTTACTAAAAAATGTAAAATGTTTGTTATATATATCATTGTCAGGACAATAAATGTCTTATGTCTAATATCTAATTTAGCACATCTGCCTGACTCTGCTCAGTCAAGTGTCTGTGCCCATTAATGGTTCTTGGACTTCACTGTCACTTCTTGTCCCAAAACCTGACCCCCATGGGTTTGTAATGACTACCGTAAGGGTAATGCCATTACAAAACTCAACTCATTCCCACTTTCACACATGGATGATTGCGTTAACCGTCTCAGCTAAGTTTGTAACAAAGTTGGGTTTCCATAAAGGATAGTGGGAGTTCCTACTAACCAAACGTGTGTCTCAAAATTAGTGCTTTTTCTTTCTCTTTTTTTTTTTTAGTGCTGGCCTTTCTTTACAGTATACTAGAGATACTCACGACCAGTCGACAAATTATTGCTGTTGTCACTAGTTGATACCAGAGGTACTAGTCATTTAATCTAATTATTCATCTTGAGCAACATCTTCGAAGTCCAGGAGTTGGTGAAACTTATGGGCTGCTTGTTGAATCATGATGGAGTCTTTTGGAGTTTTGTATTAGACTGGTAGTTTTAAGTTCCTTCTTGTCTTCACTCATGGTACAAATACAGTAAATAGAGTTATCAATGAAGTCTACCAATTCGTCCAGTTTGGCAGATAGTGTATATTCGATTTCTTGAAGAGGCATTAGTTTGATTTTTAAGAAAAGGTATAGCTTTTGTTTGTCTTCTAGTTGGTGTAAGGCACTACATTGAATGTTGCACCAAGTCTAAGGAAAACTGGGTTCACGGGCAATTCTCTTTTTTTTTTTTTTTTTTTTTTTTAAATTGATCATAATAAAAAATAAAAACCATCTGCATATTAATGTCTTGACATGAAAGATTTCTTTCGCCGTTTATTATGCATTAGGATCAGATGATTGGCATTGAGACCACTATAGTGGTTTATTCTATACACTTTAAAAGCACAGTCAGTCTTTTTTTTAATTATATAATATTTTTTTAATCTGAAAATCTGAAAAAATATTGTTCTCATAAATATACATAAAATTACTTGTATGTAATTGCATCTTCCAACAATTGTTGCATTGATGCACCTTGAGCCTCATTTCCTGAAGTCAGGGCTCTAACATATACTCAAAATATGCATAAAAATGGTTATTCATTCTTGGTATTATTGCAGTTACTTATTAGCAGATCATCAGCAGATTAGAAATGTGACTAGAGTTGTCACAGTACTAGAACTTCAAATCTGAGAGAATCAAGACAGATATCCTAGAAAATACTCTATCCCATATTTGATATCATGGGAAATATTTCCTGTCGTTTAAATGTGGTCTTGACTGACTGCTTAAATTTTTCCCTAAGTGTTATGGACATACTTTAGCTGTTTAGTAAGTGGAAGAGCTGTGTGACTTCCTGTTTGCAGTGGTGCTGGGTGAGGTTGTATACCAGCTAGAGGAGGCAAAGGCAGCACTTGATAATGTTTCACATGAGTATCTACTTCAGTATTGATTTTTAGTATCAATTAATGTCTGAGGAGTAGTAATCGAGTAATCTATCGATTATTCTATCGGTTAATCGGCTAAGAAATATTTTTGTCTTATTAATGAGCGATAGTAAATGATCAAACACAGGCCTTTTTAAAGTGAATTTCTCATTGGTTTTCATTTTAGAAACTGCAATGTTTTTTGTTTCATCTGTAATCTGTTTCATTGGTCCAAAGAAAACCCCTAAGTGTGCTCCTTTAAAGGATAATGTGGTGGCTGCAATGAAGAGAAGCGAACATATTAGCATTCTGAAGTTTGCCTTGTGCTTTGACATAAAGTTATTGTGCTGCTGAAAACAAGATTTTATGATTAATTAATATTAACAATAATTCGGTGTCTGACCTAACTGCCTTCAGGTCAGTGGCTCCGAGTTTACTGGCCCATGTACATGTTTCTTGGCTTGTGAAAAATGCTTTAATTTTAGATATTTTTTAATATTAACACAATTTATTTGAGAAAGCATTTTATATCATTTCACTTCAACCTGAAAAATGTTATGAAGACCTACCACCCCTACTCGCTTCCATTTAAAATAGGAAGGTTTCCGTCAGCATTCAGAAAGCTGTGCAATTTAAACATGGTATCAAACTAAGTTAACAGTTCATCTGCATATTTTTGTGCAACATCTTGAGGCTTACAGTAGATTTTTCGCTGTGTAAAACAAACGGCTGTGAATGAAACGGCTACAAAGTTTCTTTTTTTATTACGTCAGAGTTTGCTGATCAGGACTCTCACCAGTTTTTCCCTAGAAAAGGTTTGCATGGTGATTACACAAACAACGCTGCTTTTTTTTTAACACGTGAAACACGTTCTCTTTCACTTTACCTGAGCTCTCTTTGCTCTTCGGAGTGTGTAAGACAGACTCCGGCTCTATGTTAACCTGTGCCAGCGTCATCATCATCATCACTGCTGCTGTTGTGTTATCAGTGTGCGTGAGCTTAATGTTGTCAGGCATTTTATTCACACGCTGCTCATAAATACATTTGTATTGAATGCCTGTTTTTAGTTGCAAATGTGGCTGAAATGCTCGTGTTTGCATTTCCATGGTAACAGTGGCGCGCTGCAGAGGGGTCCCTTAACGAAGCATCGAAGTAAAGAATGTTTTGTAATCGACTTATTCAAAATACTCAGTGAATTGTTGCAGCACTATAACTAAGTATCTCTTGTTTTTCTTCAGGCAGATGACAGTTAGTTAAACAAAACAACTGGTTTTAGCTAACATTATTCCAGCCAATAATCCAGGCTTGGGTCTCCAAACAATCCCAGTGTCCTTCTGATAAGCAGTTTGATTATATTATCACTATTTTTTTTAATTCAAGGTGTGTGTGTCTTTATTTTTTTGTATTTCCTTTTTCCTAGTGGTTTGATTCCTCGTCTGCTGGGTGATGTCCTTTCTCTGTGGATTTGTAACCTGCTGGCTCACCTCATCAATACATACGCCATTGATGACTCGGTATACTATGTCTTTCAGTTAGGGGATTCTGTAAAATACCTTTTCCTTAGACTTTTCCTAAATACTTGAAATTCAAGTTTGTGCATGCAAAAAAAACCAAAAATGCAACAACAATCTTTTGTTTGTTTTGATTTTTTTCCATTGTATGATACAACTTTTTTGTATCGTACTGACATGGATCTTGAGGGTTTTTGTCAAGCAGTCTTAAATTGAGGCTCTAACACAGACTAATGGTATGACTCTTCCTCTGAGCAGATGAGTCACACAGGAGAAATCAAGAACTGCTCTCAGGCTATGACAGGGGTAAGTATAACAGACAGTGTCAGTGCAGTAGTCTGTTTGTGGCTTTCAGTCTAATGCTATTCATCCTCTTTCTTGCAGTTCTTTGCCAGTATGCTCACCTATCCTTTTGTTTTGGTGTCAAACATAATGGCAGTCAATAACTGTGGGTAAGTTAGCTTGTTATTTTCTGCTGTCAAACTTGCTAAATGTTCAAGCATTCTCATATTATCACTTTCTCATTAGGCTTGCTGGAGGCCTAACTCCCTATGCGTCAGTATATCCCACCTGGGTGGACTGCTGGAAGCATCTTAGCAGAGAGGTAAATACATTTGCTTATCAAACATTTGCTCAGTAGTAACGATTCACAAAGATGGGTTGAACCAAACAGGCTGGCAGCCTTCACAGCTGCTGTGCATACACCACTGTACTTTTCTGTGTCAACAAGGCACCGAAAGTTTGGTTCACCCTGATAGGCTTTGAGGTGGAAGTCATTTTGCAGTGTTACAATTTTGATTTCCACCTGTCCAGCACCCAAGCTGAACATTGCACTCAGCAATGCATGTTGTGTCCACGTTCATGAAAGGATGGGAAATGAACGACACACATGGCTTAAACTGATCAAGGTCCCAAAATCTGTTCTCAAACTCTTGCCCAAGTCTGTTCATGACTTAAGAGTACTTTTCTGCAACTTTGTCAAAAGTCTCAGATGCAGAAGCATTGTCTTTCAGCACAATCTGCACAGAGAGAAAGTGGAGCACCGTTTTTCTCTGTAAATGCACAGAGAAAAATGTTCATCTGGGCTTTAAATGCATTTAAAGCACTTATCATGTCAGCAACAGTCTTACCTTTGCCTTGCAGCTCACAGTTCAAATGGTTCAGTTTCCCAGTAATGTCCTTTAAAAATGAAAGGTCAAGTGTCCACTCGGTGTCCTCCAGCACAAGGTTTGGGAATTCTGTGTCACCTTTACAGTGAGGGCTGAACCCTGTATGTCGGCTGATCATAGCAGGAGTCCTGTCGGTAGTCACTGATACCAGCTTTTCCAACGCTACCTTTTTCTCCGTGAAAAACTTCTTCACCGCGTTATAGATGCCAACTCCTCATAGACCTCATAGTTGTCTTTAGCAGCAGTAGTGTCAGACGTTCTTCTTTTGTGGAGAAATCATCAAATACCATCCAGATGAAGACCATCAGCTGCGCTGTACTGCTGCTGTCCACGGACACATCACACTGGATGTTAAACCCACATTCCAGTAATTCAACTCTTCGAGTAATTTCAAGAATATAGGGTTTCAGATTTGTTTGTGACTAAATTTTCTTTTGTCATTTGTCAACTTTTTCTAATGCACATTTTACTTCTACAACTACTTTGCAACTTTCCAAGAAAAGTGAACAAAATAACACTTTTGTTCTGCAGTACTACCGACTGTCCACTATTTGGAATCACAATGCCAGGGTAGTGAGTCAGTCAGGTGACTGAAAACTATGGATTTTTTTATGACAACTGACCCAGCAGTAGCACAGGCACACATAAAATTTCTTCATAAATGTTCTTTTCTAGTTCTGTCTTTTGGTTATGCATTGGTCATGTAAACTGATTATTACTAACAATTCTTACCTCTTCATTACAGGGCAACATGAGCAGAGGCAACAGTTTATTTTTCCGAAAGCTTCCAGCAGGAAAGACATACGCAGTCGACCAGAAGAGATTTTTTTAAAGCTTCAGAAGAGCCGAAATGAACATAGTTGTGATAATAAAACAAAAATCCAATATTGCCTGATGTGGGAATTGGACAGTCAGCTTTTTGTATACATTTGTTTACTCTGAGTTAGGTTTTTTTTTCCCTTAACAGCTTGCCAGCTTAGGAACTGAACAGTTTTAGTTAACTGCAGAAAGATTGTTTAAATAAAATGGAAAAAAATATTAAAGGGCAGAGCTGTAAGACAGTGAGATGATTTTAAAAACAAGAACTGCCTTTCTCCTTCCACATTTACAAAAACTAAAGCTGGCATAATGTTGTGGCACACCATTATGTAATTTTCTCCCTTCATGTTTTCTTTTTTGTTTTTTATACATGGATGATATGCTGATTTAAAAACTACCTTTATATCATCTGGTATGCATTTGGTAATGTCTAAAATTTGCCACGTTAATGATCATGTGGGATCTCTTTTCATCTGGTATTGTATTGATGTAATTATTCTGAAGCTGACTTCTGAGAGCACATGTAAAGATAATTGAGGGGGAAAAAAAGGACAAGTTGTGGTGTTTCTGGAGTATATACAATGAGAGATGTAGAGAGGTGTCTGGGTGGACTAGACATCCGAGGACTCTGAAAAATCAAAGTACTTTAGCTCCGGATTGACCCAAATAAAGAAAAGGAAAAAAAAGTCTTTCCTGTAAAAGGTTTTTGGGGGTACTATCTGGGAAGTATGTGAAGTGAAGTGGTACAAGTGTACAGATGTTTCATTTTTAACATAGTGTGGCACTTGTATGTGCAGAGCCATTGGCACATGCAGTTGGGGGGCACTGAGACCTCTGTTTGTTGAATGACAGTCAGAGTTTGTGCAGAATCTTAAATGTTCCTGCTGCTGCACTCTTCTGAACAGAGATATCTGATGATGTGCCTGTAATCTGCTGGTGCCAAGTAAAACTGTCTGTCTGGAAGTCCCACAGGATCTAAGCCTTGTAGGACCTTCTCGACTACCTTCGTCTTGGGAACTTCTAATCAACCTCCTAGGACCTGGCGTCCATATATGTGGACATTGTATTTTAGGTTGTCTAGACCAAAATACTAAATTTTACTCTACAAGGGCCTGATATCCACTTACAAGGACATTATACTGTAACTGTTCTATTGAAATTTAAAGCAAATGTCCTCATATGTGGGTCTCATTTTTCTCAGAAACAAAAATCAGGTAAAAAAAATAAATAAATAAAAAATCACGTAATTCTTTGGGACCTGATAAATGTAAAAACAATCAGCCCAAATAGCAAAAAGAAATTTAAAATGCATGCCATGTAGAGTTCGGGTCTTATGAGGTTAATATACAGCACCGGTGTTCCTGTATACAATACAATTATTTTTCTCAAGGGACTTCGTGAGAAACTGCTGCCATGTCCACATGCACACAGGTATTTTGGTAAATGTAGATATAAACATTTACATCCACATGTAAACAGCGTTTTAGACCACTGGAGAAGTAGCTGCTAGGGTGAAGATGTTCAAAAACACTATTTCTGTGTTGACATGTGAACAAGGAAAACTAAGATTCTGTCACACAATATCAAAGGTGTTCACATTTCCTTTTTTTGTGGAGGGGGGGGTCAATTTGCACCATGTTTGTGAGCTTCTTGGTTATCAGGGTTATATCATCACCTATTGATCTGGTATGCTCTTCACAGTGTTTGGGTTTGGTTTTTGCATTTCGATGTGAACTGAGGTTTTTCAAAATAATCTCTGAAAAATCCCTGTTTTTAAAAAATACCTGTGCATGTGTGGACATCCATACCAATAAGCTGACTTTTCACAGGACTGCATGAAGTCCTTTGAAAAACCTAAGTACCTTGGATATGCATTAGTAGACTAAGTAGCAGTTAATCAAAGGTCCTGCCAATCAAATGCACTTCATGTGACCACCTCTGTAAGAGAAGATGTTTTGACCCTTTGCTGATTTGGAGGATTTAGGTATGTGTTAACACTAAGCCACAATCTTCCCAGGAGTGGACATTCTGGGAAGTTCACTCCAAGGTCAGACCATAGATTTGGTCATAAAGCACAGTGTCACATTTGGTGAAAACTAAACACTGGATGTCAGTGCAAACACCATACAAGCTGCCAAATATGATAAGTTAAAGTTGATGGGTTGGGCTTTTCTTGGAGCTACAGAACCCAACCACTTTATTATTCATATCTTTTCACTGGATTTCTCAAGTTGAAATAGTTGACAGTTGCAGAAAGGAACTTATGTCTTCTGTTTACAATATTCTTAATTCTTGGATGTATGTTTTTGAGAATTAGAAACTGGTTAGAGTAACATTACCACTGTAACGTTGGGCCTCATTTACTAACTACTTGCATGGAAATTTTCTTATCCTATGCAAGAAAATGGGTTTGCACAAAAAATACTGTCAGATTTAGGAAATAGATTTGTATTTCATGTGTATTCTGAAGTATGAATCTACTTTATTCTTATCACATTGTGTATGTTAGTAATTCAGAATCATTCAGAACAAACGGCCTCATGCAGTCTCCATACAATCTGCATGCTGCCCTTTTCTCTTTATAAGGAAACGTGTTTCCTCCAGGTAGACCAGTGAAAGTAGTGAGCCTGTTGTAAGAGAGAAGTCTGCATTTCTCTCTTACAACACACAAGAAATAATTAAATAGGATGGCTGTAAATGGAACAATAAGTATATTGGGAGTGTAAACCTCTGCCAAGGCAGCTTACTTTCTGGGCAGTTTTAATTTTTTTTAGGGAATAGTATTGTCTTTTACACACAGATCACACATATCATTATGATTACTGATAGGATAGGTGATGCGAATAACACTGATAATCTCTTCATCATGAAACCTATTAGTGGTTGGGTATATATGAAGTTATGTATTTGCGCAGAAAGTTTGGTCTGATCTGATGAATTATGTTTTGTTTTTGTTTTTTTTACGTCACTTGGATACCTAAGTGTATGTGTGTCGCTTACCTGGGGAACATCTACCACCAGGATGCACTATGGGAAGAAGGCAAGCCACTGAAGGCAACATGATGCTTTAAGCAATGATCTGCTAAAAAAAATAAGTTACTGCCTTCCATCTGGATGTTACTTTGACTCGTATCACCTGCCTAATCACTGTTGTAGATGATGCACATGCTTTCATGGAAACAGTATTTCCTGTTGGCTGTAGCCTCTTTGCTTTTGTGTGAGATGTAGACATGGCCTCCAAATTCCCCAGATATCATCCAATCAAGCGTCTGGGGGATGTGTAAACAAGTCCAATCCATGAAGACCCCACATCACAACTTACAGTACTTAAAGGATCTGTTCCTGATAGCTTGAGTCTTGTCTAGTACAATTCCCCCCTATAGCAATCCACATTGGCAGGGTTCCCCTACTCCAGAGCAACTTGGGTCCAACATAACTTTAAACAGTCACTTCTGAAGAACACTCCACTTTAATTTGTTCATTTGTTAAACTTCAACCATCCATCAGCAACAATGGGCTCTAAAGGTTACAGATCACATGAAACAAAGAAAAAATGAGATGAGATTCAAATTAAATAAATACAGTTTCAATAAATGGAACATGCTGTGATTTCCCTACTATCATGAACCATAGGTTTACATTAGCCACGGAAGTGCTCAAAGTCGTAACATACACACACACACACACAAAGAATTTATCTCACAGCATTCACAGAATGGGGATCAGACCACATAAATTCCCTTTTTAAACCCCAAAGGTTTTAAGATGGTATTAGTTCACTCTCCCTAGAATGGTTAACACTTTGTCACAAACATGACAAGATTCACTATGTTCAAAAGAATTTTCTTTTTTATTCTTTATTTAACCAAATGGTACCAACTTCTAATAGAAACTCAAAACAACAGTGTCTACCATACAGTCTTTTTCTGAAGGTATAACTGTAGTGAACAGGAGATGGCTTTAAGTTCTCAGTCTGTTAGACTGACCTGAGTTAAAGCAGCCATAGTGACCAATCAAGTCTCCAGTCCACAGTTTACAAAAAAACAGTGGAAACCATACCTTTATTTCTAGGTAACAATGAATGAGAAAAATACCAGGCTACAGGTCTGGTGGCACTCTCAGATACAGTAAAATGAAGCAGGATGAATCCCTGGGAGGTTGTCTGGATGGCAGGGTATCTCAGTCACCACCAACTCACTTTGCTCCAAAGTCCAAACTCACAACAGCAGAAGCCCTAAGGTAAGGCTGCTGTTGTCTTCCCGAAGACCTGCACTCGTTAGCTATCAGGGAGACAACTAGCCATGTTGCCATCTGCAAATAAAGGTAGACATTATTGACAACAAATATCTTTGTATAGAGGTCTGATTTAGGCCCACCACCCGCAGGAGTTGCCATAAGGGTCAGATGCAATGTGTTTTCGGTGGCAGTCAGGGGCAGAGGCCCTGACAGTCCAATTTATCTCTGTGACACAGAAAAGAATCACACCACCAATTAGGAGCTGGAGATTTAATACATCATTACTTAAAGTACAACATTTTATTAATTATTTCAAAAAGGAATGGGCATTATTTAGATAGTATTGACCTGCCAGGGGTATCACCATGTGTCCTTTGGCAAGCAGGAAAAGTAGTAATGTGGGACAATACTTAGTGGTTATATAAGAAAAAGAAGGAAGAAAACACTTGTATCAGAACTAGGACAAAAAATCATTGGAATCTGCCTTTGCTGCCTCACCACAAGAACATATAATTAACAACCTGAGAAAACTAAAACTAGAGTTAAATGAAATATTTAACCAGAGAACAACATTTCTGATGCAAAGGTTGTGTTAACTTTGAATGTGGTACTGAATCTGGAAAATTCCTTACTAACCAGTGAAAGCTAAATAAACAAAAACAACAACATAAAATATATGGCTCTTAAAGTACCACCCATATGACCGACATTAAAGTAAAGTAATATAAACAACTGTACTGCATTAAAACATTCACAGCAGGTGGGATATCCGGTCTTTAAGTGATGACGTCTGAACCCTGCTTAGGGCTCCAAACTACTCTGCATTTATTAAGGCTGTTGTGTTTTTAACGTGTTTTAATGTTTTGTATCTTGCTCTGTTTAATCTGAACAAGCCCCTAAAAAAAAGTCAGTGATCATGGTCGGCCTCTCTCGGTTTTTATAACCACTATTTATTTTAAAGCTCAGTTTTTAAAACCTTATGATGTAACTGCAGCCCAGCCCATGCAGCAGTATAAAGCCCACAAAGGTCTTTAAAAGATGTATTTATTTATACTCGTACTGTGGAGTAGAGCTTCACTCTACTAATGTGTTTATATTATGCTAACCATAGCTGTGTAGCTAGCCACCATGTAGCACACATTATATACCAGCTAGCCCAACCTTAGTAACCCTAACATCACTGCTGTTTAGTTTCCTGTCTTCATTTATGTTGGAAGTGATAGCAGAGCTGTATTTTTAAATTTTTCAGAAATCCCTCAATCAGAACATGGTATATTAATCTTAAAAAGAAATTTTGGAGACTTCCCGTGTACCACTAGAGAGAGCCCATGTACCACCAGTGGTACGTGTACCACAGTTTGAGAACCACTGCTATAAAGGATTCCAGTGGGAACATTACTAATAATCCACAAAAAATAAATACATCTTTTAAAGACCTTTGTGGGCTTTATACTCATCACAGATTAATCCCCCCAACGCTGACATTGCAGAATTTCTTAACAATATAAATGTATCAAAACTACATGACAAACTGATGGCGGCTCTGGATTCACCTCTTTCAATGTCTGAATTCATGAAGCCCTACAGCACCTCCCAAACAATAATGCCCCAGGGCCAGATGGTTTTCCAGCAGAGCTTTACAAAGAATATGCTAGCACCTACTTTTTTTCAGAATGGTCACTTAAATTCAAAACGATCAGACTCTGTCTCCTAACATGAACTGATCATTAGTCTGCTTCTTAACCCAGGCAAAGATCTTACACTCTCATCCTGCTACTGCCCAATTTCACTTATAAATGTCAACCTTAAGCCCTTACTTTGCAAAGTCCTTGCCAGAAAATGAGAACATATCACTCCAATCAATAATTCATATCGACCAACCAGATTTTATCAAGGGTAGACAATTACAGCAAATAATAGCACGGTAGCAAATAATACACATAGACTAATAAATATAATAGATTATTGCTCTATCAACAAATTTGAAACCACAGTTGTCTCCTTAGATGCAGTGAAACTATTTGACCGAGTAAGCTAGAAATTTCTACTAGCAGTTCTACATAAATTTGGATTTGGCTCATTCTCAATAGACTGGATTAAAACACTGTACAGCTATCCAAATGTTTGTATTAGGACAAATGATCTTAAGCTTCAACCTACAGAGGGGCGCAACAGTCAGGGCTCTCTGCTTTCGCTCTCGCTTTGTTGTTTTTATTAAGCCATTAGCAGCAATCTGACAAAATGTAGCTATCAAAGAAGTTCAAACTAAATATATAGACCATAAATAAATAAAATCTATTACTTTTCCTTGAAAACTCACAAACCTCATTTATAAAGCTAATCAAACTTATAGATAAGTTCTCATCCATATCAGACTACTCCATTGTTATGGTCCTGGCCATAATGTGTTTTGGTGGCTGTTTCTTTGTCTGTGTTTTTAAGTCTTTGCAGGTCCCTGATTGGATTAGCTGACGGCTGCTGATTGGTCCCCTATTCATGCGGTTGCTTTCAAAATCCCTCACCAGCAGTTGTCCCGGGGCAGCCACTGACAGCAGCAGCAGGCCTGACCCTGGCCTCCAAACTCTGTGATTTGTGATTCTCGTGACCTATTGAGCTTGTATATAGTGTGTAAATTAGCCTTCTCTTGTAAATAGCACCTTGTAAATAGTCACTGAAGCCGAAGGGGTGAGCTGCCTTGTTGTTTTCTGTATCGTTTCCTCCTGTTTATTCAGTTAGGGAGTTAGGTGTAGCATTTGTCTTTTGTTTGTTCTTTTCATCACGTAGGGTTTAGGAAGCACCTCCTTGACTGATTAAGCTGGTTTTGTTTGTTATTTTGGCCTTTGTTCACCCCGGAGTCACGCTTCAGTTTAGACAATAAACCACTGTTCACTAAGAAATCGTTTTTCCCCTGTGTATGGTTTTGGGGACCAGGGCAGGGTCAATCTTTTCAACTCTTATGTTATGTTCCTGTACCCCTAGACTGGGGTGTAACACCATCAACTGAAGATGACTACAGGGTGTCTGTGTCATGGCCTCTGCTCCCCCTGCCGCCCTAATTTTAACACTTCAATTCAATTTTATTTATAGAGCGCCAAAACAGTTGCCTCAAGGCGCTTTAAATTGTAAGGCAGATCGTACAATAATACATTCAGAGAAAAACCCAACATGTCATGGTCCTGTGTCGGTGACCCAGCGGTTTCAGTTTGTTGTGTTTTTTGCGATTTTGTATTATGTTTAGTCTTCATTGTTTCGTTATTTCTAAGGAGTATTCTGTAAGTGCCTAGGTTGTTCTGTTTAGTTTTATTTATTGAATCTTCCAACGTGTCTTTGCCCTCTGTGCATCTGTGTTTGTATTTATGTGTGTTCCTTTGTCTTGTTTTCCCTTCTTGTGGATTATATGTTTATCCATGTTTCCCCAGCCTGTCATGTCTGCTCTCTCCCTCGTGTTCCATCGCTCCCTCTCGTCAGCCTCTGCTCCACTCCTGCATCATGCTTCGTTTTATTGTGAAGGTCTTGTGTTTTCATGTTCATTCTGTTCAGTTGTGCTTCCCCCTGTCTCGTTATGGTTATTCGTGTCAGCTGCGTTCCTCGTGTGTCCTCACTTCCAGTATGGCAAAGCCGTAATGGTCCATTAGGAAAAATAAATCCGTCTGGCATTTTTCTTGGCCATCAGACAATAATTTTGATTGCTACAGTGTCGGAGAGGCAAAAAATAAATTACATTTAAAAAAAAATAAAATTCATGGAACCACAAGTAAGCCTGCAGTCTGAGAGCAAAGTGCTCTAATGGGTGTCTAATCAGTGAGTGAGTGAGCAAATGGTTTGTTTGTGTGCGTGTGCCTGTATTCTATCCCCCCACCTCCTCCTTTTTCTCTCTTGCCTGTCTTGCCTTAGACATCGTCATACTATACCACATATAATGTAATAACTGAAATAACACAAATAAAAATTAATAAATAAACAGATAAGTTTCACATGAACATAAGGAGCCTATAGAGATTCTACATAGCTGTTCTTGCAAAAGCAAAATGTATTTGGCACCAAAATGCATTCAGATCACAATTCTGATTGCAAAAGCTGCCAGACAGGACAGGACAGGACAGGACAGGACATAATTTAATTTTTATTTTATTTTATTTTTTATTTTTTATTTTTTTAAACCTCCCTGGGAAGGTATATGCCAGGGTGCTGGAAGGGAGAGTTTGCTCATTAACTCTACATGTGTTTTATGGAATTACAGAAGGCACAGTGTCCTGTGGGCCATTGCCATGGGCCATTCAGTTGCTGTACATTTTCACAATGATAATGTACTTTAGGTGGTTTCCTGTGCTCTGTGGTTGAGAATCCAGCATGGCAGACAGAGGACAGTGGAGAATGACACCTCTTGGTCTTCTGCTTTCTGACCTCCACTCCCGTTCCCACTGCCCCCAACCCCCATATCCTAATACCCTTCGCTAACGCTTACCTTATCGCACTTACAAGTGTGACTTTTGCAATACATTCCTCACAAGAAGTGTTGGCAAAGTGCACAATGTGTGAATCTGTGACTTAAGAGGGCGCAGTTGAGCACTTATATTAACTGAATCAAGAGGATATTATCACACAGTTGTGGTTGTAAGTAGTAAAATAAATAAATATGAGTAAAATTTGAATTACTCCTTTGCAGCTCTCAGTATGTTTGTGAAAATATTAATATACAATATACACAGTCACTCCTTGTCAATATACACATTTGTGAATATTTTTTCTGTAACTGTAAATTTAAAACACAAGTGTGAGAAAAAATTTCACAAGTGAAAATTTCAAAACACAAGTTCAATTTTTTTCTACACAGTCTCACTTTATATTTTACAGGCTCTCCCTTGTTGCAGTATATTTCACTTTCACAATAGATCTACCAGGAGGCATGTCACAATATTCCTTATGTATTTTAGGGAAAGTATAAAACCCTGTTGTCACAAGGAAGTTCACTTTCATAAAGGAATGTTCTTCTTTGGTGATGTCTTCTCTCAATAATACATCACTGAAATGCCTGTATACTTAAGCTCTTAATTTTACAGTAAGGTTTCCTAGTAATCATTGATTTAAAAAAAAAGTTATGTTGTTCATTTCTCTCAAAACGTCTTGTTTACAGCCTGCTCTATCCCAGCAAAGTTTGTCTGCATTTGTGATTATGATGGAATTAGCCTTTTCAGTGCAGTTTGTTGTGCCTTGGTAAGGTTATGTTTTATTTTCCATTGTCTTTTATGATTAAACAGATGTGAAATGTCTCTTTCTACTAATCTGCAATACGCGTCAACAGAGCAGTTTCGATGTTTAGGATGGTAAATACAAAATTGAAAATAACTTGAAATTACTCACTAATTGAAACAAACTTAAAACAGATCATTTAACTAAAATAAAAGTAAGATTGTTGTTATCATTTTTGAAGGAAATAATCAATTATTTATCCCATACAACTGCAAACGCCACGGCCTCACCGTCATGGCTGCATGCTGTTGCATAAAAGGTGTGCTTTTATTTGTTTAATAAAACGGCTTCCGGGCTCGGAAGCTCGCTATGCTAGCGCTAGCGCCTCACTTGACTTTACAGGGATGTTTCATGGCAGGGCAGCAGTAGCCAGTCCTGAAAGTAAAACAGGTCGCGGAACTCTGTGGTCACCGTTTAACTACGAACTTTTTTCACGACTCCGTTCACGTTAAACTACAATAGGTCAGTAAACATACACGGTGCAAAATTACTTAACCGCGAAAGACTGCCGGTATTGTTCCGTTGCTACAAGTTTGCTCAGTCCAGCAGCCGTTCAGAAGCGACCACACCCTCCTTGCTTCCTGATAGTACTGTAGTGGGAGCGCGCAGCTGTACTTTGAACCGCTGGGAATAACGGCCACTTTTTGTTGTTACGCTGTTTGGATTCGGTGTCGTGGACCTACAAAACAAGTGATTTATATGTTCAGAGAACACTGGCTGGTATGGATATGAAAAGTGAGCGCACACAGAGGATATGCGGGGCTACACACACTCGAGTCCCGAGTTAAGACGCGGAGGAGGACGTGGAGGGCGGACTGACGGACGATGCATATGGAGTCGAGAGGACCGGAGCAGTCGCTAGCTTATAACCCAGCGCTCGGTTTGAAAAAGAAGAGGTTGAAAGTGGACTGAGAGGCTTCGTCTTCCTGGACAGTGGCATTTTCGGTGAATTTTACTCGGGAGGACCCGTGAAATGATGGTATTGGAGGGTAACTCCAGTCCTTCCACTGACCAGAACAGCTTGCCGGGTGGTTCCCCGATTGTAACCAGCATGAGAACACCACACTCGGTGGGAACAAGTCGGCCAAGATCTCGGTGCTTTTTCTGGCTATTTGCTGTGACGCGAGTGGCCACAAAATGATATCCTGAAGTTAAAAAACAGAGAGAGAGAAAGAGAGAACACTCAAAAGGCACCCATTTATTGCTGAGGTGACGTCTTCTTTGGAAAAAAAAAAAAACACCAAGGAGAGAAATTTGACGTTTGCTGTTCAGCAGAGCCAATTCACTTTGGGAATGTTCTTGATGACAAGGGGCTTGTCAGTGTGTACTTTCCCGTTTAGAAGGCACCTTGGTGGCACTGCTGTTTGTGTGTGTTTATTTGTTTTGTTTTTTTAAATTTAGAAGCCTGTGAATTCCTTTTTTCCCCCACAAAAATCTGGGACTATACTTAGAATAGTGACTATGTTGTTCAGGGCATTTAAGTTAACATTTCCAAATAAGAGCGTATATCTTGTTACACTGATTTCTTTAAAGTTGTAGGGCTTTTTGTTGGGTGTTTTGTGTAATAGACTTACTAACAAACTAAGGCAGATAATGCTGAGAATATATTCATATGTACTCCTATTCTTAAGGCTTTTATACAGACACACATTTGTTAACTATTTGGGGTAAATGTAGTAATTGAGTTTTGCTTTTTCCGCATGTTTACACTGAGCGTACGTGTCTTGTTTTAACATGTAATTTACAATTAATAACCTAAACTCTGAAGGAACTTAAGGAAGACTGTTTGGCCAGTTCTTATTTAAAAATTTAGTTTTATTTGAGAAGTGTCTTAAACAGTAAAATGCATTGTAGCAGCAGGAAACGAGATATCTGAACCCTTAGACTAGAGCCATTTGACCCTCTCCCCCTCCCTCTGACTCCCTTCATTATTATGGCTAGTGGTGGCTCTGGCAAATCAGCAAGTGAGGGATCAACCAGCACACCCGGTGGCAGTTTGCAGCAGAGGAAGCGGCTCTCCTTCATCTGTGACACATGTAAGGGCAAGATGCAGCTCGTGGCTGACCTCCTCCTACTGTCCAGTGAGACCAGGCCAGTCATGACATCTGAAGGTGTGGCTGTAGCTGACACCTTTGACCAGTGCCGTGACACGGTCATTGCCCGCACTAAAGAGCTCTCCATTCTCACCCATGACATCCAGAGCCAGCTCAACATGGGTCGCTTCACAGAAGTAGGGGACCGCCTCCTGGAGATGACTAACCTTGTGGTGTCTTTGACTGAGTGCTCAGCTCATGCTGCCTACCTGGCATCTGTGGAGACGCCTGGCTCCCAACCCTGCCTTCCAGGTCTGGTGGATCGCTACAAGGTGACCCGCTGTCGACATGAAGTAGAACAGAGCTGCAGCGTTTTCCGAGTCACTCACCTGCAAGACCTCACCCCACAGCTCCTTCTCGAGCTCTCTCAGAACATCTCCGCCAACCTCAAGACTCTAACGGACATCTCATCACTGGCCAGCGAGAGGTCCAGGGACCGCTTTGCAAAAGAGCAGTTCAAGCTGAGCGTCAAGAGCATGAGCACAAGTGGCATGGCCTTCCTGGCGTGTGTGAAGGAGGTGAAAACCCAGCCCAGTGAGCTGACCAGGAATCGATGCATCCTCTTCAGTGCTGCTCTCGTCCAGGCTGTCGGCGCCCTTGTTGGGTTTGCTACAGAGCCACAGTTCCTGGGAAGAGCTGCAAGCATCTCTACTGAAGGAAAGGGGGTGCAAACAGCAGTGTTAGGTGGGGCCATGAGTGTGGTTTCTGCCTGTGTCCTTCTCACTCAGGGCCTCAGGGATGTTGCCCAGCATCCCGAGAGCAGCTCCAAAATGGCAGACTACCGTGAGCGTCTGCGTAACTCAGCGTGTGCTGTGTCAGATGGCTGCACTCTGCTTACTCAGGCACTCAGAGAACGCTCCTCTCCAAGGACTCTGCCACCAGTCAACTCCCATTCTGTGAATTAGTTTAGGAAGGGGCTATGTAGGTTCAATCTCTTCTTGTTTCATGTACCATGTACCAAAGAGACTCACTTTGGGTTAATCCCTATTCATCAGGTGTAGAGTAACATCAGAAGAACACTGTGTGTGGGCCTGTTCTTGTGGTTAAAATGTGTGTGTAGAATGCAGAAAAGCACTAAAACAACCACTGCAGGGTTTTTGAGGTTGCGCTGGATGTAACTTAACTTAAACCATGCTCAAAATGGACCACTTCACCCACTCTGGGTATAAACTGGGCTCAGCAGACAATGCGCTCTCACCAACAGACAGCAGCTTTCAAACCTGAAAAGTTTACCTCAGTTTTCAGCTCCAGTGAAAACACCAGCCTCGATGATGGATGTAGCCTCGCAGTATGAACCTATGGTTGGCTGATCTGCTCAATTATATGTGCTTTGTGAGATTGGAAAGAGTGAGCTGAGTGTCAAGATGCTTTTATTTTATTTTTTTTTCATTGTGTGTGAATTTTTTTTTTAAAGCTGCTGTGAGTGTGTGCCCTAGGGTTTACACTATTTACCAGACTTACCCATATATTTTCAAGTGTTTTGACCATGCATGTAATGGAGTATTTATTTCATCTATTAAAAATGTTTCTGATATGCTGTTGTGGCTAAGATGTTTTTAAAAAGCTGGCTATTCACTTAATCTAAAAAACCCAAACATTTTCTGTTACTTTTTTGTGGAAGGGATCTCTGTGAGAGCCGTAGACTGGATACAAATGATAAACATGGCTTCCCAGTCTAAATTATGGTCTCCATTAGTGATGAAACAGGAGGCAAGAGGAAGCTAGAATTTACTTTGAGATTGACATGCTGCTTACCCAAGGGTAAATTTGACAATGGGTACACTCAAGGTAGACTGTTTTTAATCAATAACATGAAATATTTACCCTTTGACTGCAATAATGAATGAAGGCAAGTTTAATATGTGAAAGACATAGATAGATTGACGTAAATAATTGTGTAATATTATCTGTGTGAGACTGCAAACTCTGACTTTAATGCTATTTCAGCATCTCTCTTAAAAAAAATATTAGACATTTTCTATTGACGAACAAACATGCATGAATACATTGGTAACTATTCTATTTCAGGCCTTTTGGTGTCTGTAACGAAAATTTAAGAATGTTTCATTTAGCCTGAATTGAACAGTTTGTCTGTTTGTTGCTACTCTTTGAAAGCATCAATGAGAAATGTTCACTCACTCATCTGTCAAAATCTGTGATGCATTGGACTCACTCCAGGCGGTCACCCCTAAATTATTTGACATAGTGCTTCCTTTTACAGATTTTTTTCTTGTTAATTTGTGTTCAGATTCTGGCGATCCATTATCCAGAGTATATTTCACCATGTGTGCTCAGGGCTCTTTCTCTCATGGTTTCCAATCAGGCTGATCAGTTTTGTCTGTGAAATTTCTGCTTCTGCAATATGGTATTTATAGTATTCATAGAAAATATTCTGAAAGGGTATGCTGAAATACTTATGGCATCTTGATTCATAAAATATTCAAATTTCTATAGATTACAAAATGACATAATAATGGTCAGTGGAAACCAAAATCTTGGATTCAATTCAAAATCCCACCAAAAATTAAAGTTTGGTTAAAAAAACAATCACAAAATCTTGTTCATCTGTAATTTTTTTGGATCTGTAATACTTTGTAAAGCAAAACACATGACCTGTGTTAGCATGCTGATATTTTTTTCACTTAAAATCCATCTTAGATGCTTCCATTTTGAAGCAGGGAAATGTAGGTCCCATTTATGTGAAGATAAACTACATAATATAACACAGAACATAACTTTTATTTAAAAAGAGGTTAATAAAAGGTTGAAACCATCACCTTGCAACTACCAAAATTTTCAGTGAATTTGGGTACTCATGGTAATTAACCAGTTCTAGTTTTAATGTTTTCAATTGTTTGTTGTTTCAATTGCCTTAGAAAACTCTGAGAATTCAGAAAATAACTCTGAGTAAGGGCCAGGTGGATGATAGATAACAAGAAATAAAACTTTTTTAAAGAATATATTTTAGTATTCCAAATGAATTAAAACTGTCTGGGGGTTTGGTAGACGTGGCATTATTAGTGGCCTCCACCTGTAAAATGTCTAATTATTGCCCCTCTAGTTCAACTTTTAATTAAATTCAGTTCAATTCAATATTATTTATAGCACCAAATCACAACAACAGTTGTGATTTGGTACCTTACAATATAAAGTGCCTTTATATTGTAAGGTAAAGACCCTACGATAATACAGAGAAAACAGAGAAAGTCCCAACAATCAGATGACCTCCAATGAACAAGCACTTTGCCGACAGTGGGAGCCAGAGATTAATATTAAATAATGATTAAATGCAGATTGCAAACACATAGTGAGTAAAAAAATGTGAGTGAAAAAGAAATAATTGTGAATTGTGGGAACCCCAAATTAGCCTAGTCCTATTGCAGTGTAACTAATGAATTTAACAGGGAGCCAATAAAGAAAAGTCGGGCAAAATATGCTCTCTTGCTAGTCCCTGTCAGTAATCTTGCTGCAGCAATTTGGACCAACTGAAGGCTTTTCAGGGAGTTTTATAGGACATCCTGATAATAATGAATTACAGTAGTCCAGCCGAGAAGTAATAAAAACACAAACACAAATACAAACACAAACTTTTTCAGCATTCCTCTGAGACAGGATGTTTCTCGTTTTTTGTTTTTTACTTTTTAAAAACTTAATAATATCTTTAACACCAAAGCAGCTGAAACTGATTAACAACCCCCTTTGTTAACCCAGGAGTTTAACTGACTTGATGCTTGATACTGTAATTAAAAAGTATTTCATTATTATTTTTTATCAGAATATATTCTTTTTAGAGAACACCAGAGAGGCAAAAAAACAGTTACTGGGATTCTTGGGAATCAGGATAATGGAGTGCAGTCAGCTTCTTCAGCCAGTAAGCATGACTTATGATATAGCCTGGTGCTATCCAACTCTTATACTGGAGACCCTTCCCATATGGAAAAGATATATATAAATCTTATAAAGTTTGTATCTGTCTTGTGTGAAACTTGTATGAAAAGCATACAAGAGTGAAAACAGATATAAGATCCCTTGAAAAATTATATAAATGAAACTTGTATGTTTTGGATACTTACTAAAACAATATATGAAAGTAATGAGAAAGTGGCCACTTTCATGAGTAAATCATATAAGCTTTATATGATTCACTATATGAAGTAGGCCACATCTTATGCAAGTCTTTTATAAGTTTTTTCTATTTCTTTTCCATATGGGTTTCTTCGATGTCTGTAGCTGTGACACTTACTGGGATTCCAAGGCCTCCGGTAGGGACAGCTAACTTGCCCGCTAGTCTCCTTCTCCATGGAGTGTACTGCTCCTTGGGGCTGTTCATCTCATAGCCAAGAATCTATGTGATCACTGCTGTAGAGGTGGAAATTAGGTGGCTAGTTTCGGCGTGTTCGCAGTAGGGATTGTCTGTAATGCTGATTTCAAGTTTCAAAGACGAGTAGTATTACCACTACACTATACCAGTCAAAAGTTTGGACAGCTTCTCATTTAATAGTTTTTCTTTATTTCCATTACTATTTCCATTGTAGATTCTCACTGAAGGCATCAAAACTATGAATGAACACATATGGAATTTTGTAGGAAGCAAAAAAGTGTGAAATAACTCAAAAGATGTTTTATATTTTTGATTCTTCAAAATACCCACCCTTTGCTTTGATTACTGTTGTCCACTCTCTTGGCATTCTCTCGATGAGAGAGGTAGCCACCTAAAATGGCTTTCCTACAGTCTTGAAGGAGTTCCCAGAGATGCTGAGCACTCGTTGGCCTTTTTTGCCTTCACTCTGCAACCCATCTCATCTCAAATCATCTTGATTGGGTTTAACTCAGGTGACTGTGGAGGCCAGGCCATCTGGTGCAGCACTCCATCACTCTCCCTCTTAGTCAAATAGCCCTTACACAGCCTGGAGGTGTGTTTGAGGTCATGGTCCTGTTGAAAAATAAATGATGGTCCAATTAAACGCAAAGCGGATGGGATGGTATGTCACTGCAGGATGCTATGGTAGCCATGCTGGTTCAGTTTGCCTTCAGTTTTGAATAAGTACCCAACATTGTCACTGGCAAAGCACCCCAACACATTACACCTCCTCCTCCATGGGAACCATGCATGTAGAGATGGATGGATTTAAAGATCTCAAATTTGGACTCATCAGAACAAAGCACAGATTTCCACTGGTCTAATGTCCATTCCTTATGTTTCTTGGCTCAAACAAATCTCTTCTGCTTGTTGCTTTTCCTTAGTTGTGGTTTCTTAGCAGCTATTTGACCATTATGGCCTGATTTGTGCAGTCTCCTTTGAACAGTTGATCTAGAGATTTGTCTGCTACTGGAACTCTGTGTGGCATTTATCTGGGCTCTAACTAGAGGTGCTGTTAACTTGTGATTTTTTGAGGCTGATGACTCGGCTGAATTTATTCTCGGCAGAAGAGGTGACTTTTGGTCTTCCTTTTCTGTGGCGGTGCTCATGTGAGCCAGTTTTGTCATAGTGCTTGATAATTTTTGTGACTGCACTTGGAGACACATTCAAAGTTTTAGCAATTTTCCAGACTGACTGATCTTCAGTTCTTAAAGTAATGATGGACTGTGGTTTCTCTTTACTTAGAATTCATATAATGGCAAGAAAGAATCATCTAACAGTTTTCAAATAGGGCTGTCAGCTGTGTACAAACCTGACTTCTGCAGAACCCAACTGATGGTCCCAACCCCATTAAGAAGGCAATAAATTCCACAAATGAAGCCTGACAAGGCACACCTGTGAAGTGAAAACCATTTCAGGTGACTACATTATGAGGTTTATTGAGAGAAAGCCAAGGGTTTGCAGTGCTTTCAACAAAGCAAAGGGTGAGTACTTTGAGGAATCTATTTAGAGTTATATTATATTTATATAACTTTTTCTTTGCTAGATAATTCCATATATCTTGCTTCATATATTGGATGTCTTCAGTATGTATCCACAATGTAGAAAGTAGTAAAAATAAAATAAAAACATTAAATAGGAAGGCGTGTCCAAACTTTTGATTTTTTTTTTTACCCTTAATAACTTTCATTTAGAAACTGCATTTTCTGTTTACTTGTGTCATCTTTGTCTAATATCTAAATCTGTTTAAAAAAATCTGACAAAAAAATCACATTTAAATTAACAATAGGACTACTTAACAAAAAATAGTTTTACTTGCAAATGTAGCACTTTAGCCTTTTACATGCGTAGTAGAACATTGAAAGGCTCTCTCAGCCCAGCATTTTCCAGTTTTCTTGAGAACTCTAGGTGAAACTAAAACTGCTGGTCCACAACAGGAAACCTATAGCCTGTGCTATCAGGAGCGACTTCCTTCACACAACAAAACGCTGTAGTCATAATTTCGAGCAAGGTTTCGCCCATTTCCTGCTGCAGGAGGGAAACACTTGCCTATCCTTTTCCCCAAGGGAGCGCCCATCCCTTCAGCACTAAAGACACCCTTTTCTGAAGAAGAAAAACCTGCTGCAATGTTAGGAGAGAATTCTGACATGCAGACATGGTTTGATTACCAGCTAAACACAACTTCAGTTTGTTGGTTGGAGAGGTTTTCCCTTGGATAGATCAGTTTTTCTGAGATGTTCTTTAAATTCATATGCTGTTTGACACTGCAGTCCTTTCTGTGTTCCAGACGGGTTGGAGCCTTACTATTCAGGTGTATTGTAATATGAGATAAGCAAGCTGATCCTGGGTGCATTATTTATGGGTCTGCTTTGAAACTGGGTGTGTGAACACTATGCTTCTCATCTGTTACTATACTTATACGTTTAAATAAGAGGCAATTCAGTATTTTCAGAAGATTGATCTTCTCGAATTTTAGCAGCAAGTGACCTCTGACACCAAAGAGGAAACCATTATCTCAACTCCACACAAGTGAACTGGCAGGACACTAGATTTTCTTTTTCCTTTCCTTTGGTCATTAGCAGACTGTACAAAAATACTCTGACAGAGAAATCTGTTGGTTAGTTGTCCATCAGTTTTGCATCGTCACTAATCTGTTGCAGCTTTTCTGTTTTTTCCTGATTTCCTAAACCATTAAAAAGCTTTTCACATAATTCACAACACATGTGTCGTGTTCAGTTTTGCTTCCCCTTTTTTTGTTAGTTAGCCTTTTGTTTCTGTTTTGTTGACTCTTCCTTTTGCCATCTAATAAACCTGTAATTTTAAGTTCATGTCTGTCTGCTGAGTGCTGCATACTGGGTCTATTATTATTCACAGTACATGTGAAATATATGGTAAATGGATGGATTCTTATATAGCGCTTTTCTATTCTACCTGAGCACTCAAAGCGCTTTATACAATATGTGGTGAGAGGGAAACATGAAGATGAAACCAGGAGATGTCCTTACTGAATCATCAGAGCTGAACCGGTGATGGAGAAACAGGTTTACCTTTTAGGTGACATGGATGAGTTGAAGGGAAGTTATGAACTGTTTCTGAGAGACAAATAACACCAGGATCCTTTTCTATGTAGCTGACAGCTGGTAACTGTGCAGGGGCGAGTCTAGCAAAGTTTTGCCAGGGGGCCAGGTAGGGCATTAACCCTTTAAAGCCGGTCGGAGCGGGCACGCTCTGTTGTGCGTAACTATTTTTAAATCCCGGTAGCACTGCAACCACGTAAGCTAGCGCAATAATTTTTTTTTGTATATGAAACCGGAGGAGTTGTACTTACATCTTATGCCATCAGCTTGTCCTAGGTCACGGTTTGCTTCCACATATAGCTTTGCAAAAACTGCATAAAAAGCACTTGCAGCAACAAAAACATAATATTCCAGAAACACGCTTTGCCGATCCGATCAGCTGTTCGTAACACTTCCTACGTCCATCAGCGTGAACTATCGCATGTCTGCCGTGACCTGCCCGAAACCGGAAGTAACGTCATTTTGCGGAAATGTAGTTTTTTTTTTTTACCATCAGGGGCTTATGAGCCTATACTTGTGCTTTTAAAAGTTATGTTTGACTTTATGACTTTCTGTGTTGCTTCTGGGATGCTTAGGACTCATATTGCACTGCTGGAAATAGTTTATTTTGATGCATATGCTGGGTTTTTTTTTGCAAATTTGCATTATAATATTTATTTTCGTTTTTCCTGCAGTATATGAAAATTGGTGTATTTCAAAAATAAAACTATGAAGACACTTAAAATAAATTTCCTGTGGTGGGAAACTATTTTGTGCAACTTTTTTGTATTTAGAGTTTTGAGGGATAAGCCTCTTAAATTTCTCTAACTAGAAAAAAACGATTATCAATTTTTTTGTACTTTATTGCACTTTTTTGCAATTTATGTACTTACTATGCACTTAATGCATACATATTATTAAAATTTGGGTTATAATGGTTGTATTGATGTATATCAACTTGAAATGCTCCCAAGAATGGCACTACAACATGTAAAAATATAATATAAGCTCTGGCGGACTTGGTTCTATGGTAGGTCTTAAAGGGTTAACAGGGAAAGGGGGGCACAAAGAAATACTTTTCTTTCTTATTCTCATTTAAAATGTCTAGCTTTTAATAAATAATTATCTGAATCTTACAACCAAAGTTTTCATCTGATGTAAAATGTATAGCAATCATACATATACCAACAAGACAGTGTACATCACTGTCACAACAGCATTTGTTTTCATTCAAAGGCTTTATGGCTTTTCCTATAATACCTGGTGGGCCGGTCTCTAGTCAAAATGCCCGGGCCAATTTTTTGTCCCAGTCCAGGCCTCATACCGACCCAGTACTGGTAATTTTTCTTATGCAGATGAGGCATTATTTCTGTACCATTATTTAATTCCAGAGGTTTTTAAGTTTTTTTTTTTTTTGCACTTGTTGACTTGTAAAAGCTATATGACATATTTTATTTCATAATTCATTAACCACACAGAGAAGACATTGTTTAAATATGTTTCTTTAAGCAAGTTCTTCATGACTGAGCTACGTGTCCTCTTTTTTGGAAATCAAAATATGGTCACCCTAGGCTAAACTCACAGGCAGGGGAGGCTAACCAACCCCTAGGAGGTGCAGGTTCAGAAATAAAACAAACATCTCTAACAGGCTGAGATAAACACAGTTCAACAATTTTGTGTGTCAGCTTAGGTTCACAACAAACAGAAAAATCAGGGTCCTTATGTTTCATCTCAGAATCAAAGTTTTCAGACACAGAAAAGGAAGAAGCAGTCTTTAATACATGCGAGGAGAGGTTAGCATTTTCTGTCTCAATATTTTCGGGCTCAGAAGGAGCATGATTCACCTTGGCCGGTTGTTCTGTGGAGGTCCTGGGTTCCGGCTGTGGTGAGGAGTGCCGGTGGTGAAGACACCCAAATGCAGGACTCAAAAACAAAGGAGTGTAGTAAGGGTGGTAGCTTTATTGCTATATCAAAATATTCAAACATAAAAGCACTTATAACAGAAAACTCAAAAAACTAGAAACAAGGAACTAAAGCTAGGAAACTGGAAAACTAAGACAGAGAAGTAGGAATTACAAGAAGCACAGAGGAAACACATAGCAATGTGGGACAAGACAACAACAGAGAGAGGAAGATAGAGGACTAAATACACAGAAATTAATGAGGGGATGAGAAAGAGCAGGGAAACACAACTGGAACAGATCTAACATAATGAGACAAGGAGGAAGCAAAACTGAATACACTAAACACAGGACTCTGAATGTAAAAATAAAACAGGTAACATGAGACACACAATAAGATGGAGACTTGACACTGGGGCCGAAAAAGAATAGACATGGGAACATAGCTGACTGGGGAGACAGAAGGAGAACACAGAAAATGGACACAGGAAATGCACTGACAAAAAGACAAGAGATGTAACACGTGGAACACATGTTACATCTCTTGTCTTTTTGGGTACACCATGGACAGGTCGCCAGTCTGTTGCAGGGCTAACACATAGACACAGAAAACCATTCACACCTATGGGCAATTTAGAGTTTCCAGTTAACCTAATCCAGGGGTAGGCAACTCCATGCCTCGAGGGCCGGTGTCCTGCAGATTTTAGATATCACCCTGGGTCAACACACCTGAATCAAATGATTAGTTCATTACCAGGCCTCTGGAGAACTTCAAGATATGTTGAGGAGGTCGTTTAGCCATTTAAATCAGCTGTGTTGGATCAAGGACACATCTAAAACCTGCAGGACACCGGCCCTCGAGGCTTGGAGTAGCCCACCCCTGACATAACCCCACTAATTGCATGTCTTTGGACTGTGGGAAGAAGCTAGAGCACCTGGAGAAAACCTACACAAACACGGTTTGCATGCAAAAGATACACAGAAAAGAACCCAGCCTGATGGTGGAACTGAGCTCAGCACCTTCTTGTTAGAGGGAACAGTGCTCACCACGGTGTCACTGTGCTGCCCGCTTGTGTGCAGTTCAGTTCAATTTTATTTATACAGCACCAAATCACAACAACAGTTGCCTCAAGGCCCTTTATATTGTAAGGTAGACCCTACAATAATACATACAGAGAAAAACTCAACACTCATTGACAACAGTGGGACTTTGACAACAGTGGGAAGTAAAAAACTCCCTTTTATCAGGAAAAAACCTCCAGCAGAACCAGGCTCAGGGAGGGGCGGCCATCTGCTGCGAACAGTTCAAGTGAGAGAAGAAGACGGGATAAAAGACATGTTGTGGAAGAGAGCCAGAGATTAATAACAAGTATGATTCAATGCAGAGAGGCCTACAATGAGTGGGAAAGGTGACTGAAGAAGAACTACTCAATGCATCATGGAAATCCCCCAGCAGCCTACACCTATTGCAGCATAACTAAGGGAGGATTTAGGGTCACCTGATCCAGCCCTAACTATATGTTTTAGCAAAAAGGAAAGTTTTAATCCTAATCTTAAAAGTAGAGATAGTGTCTGTCTCCTGAATCCAAACTGGAAGCTGGTTCCACAGAAGAGGGGCCTGAAAACTGAAGGCTCTCCCATTCTACTTTTAAATATTCTAGGAACAACAAGTAAGCCTGCAGTGCGAGAGTGAAGTAATCTAATGGGGTGATATGGTACAATAAGGTCACTGAGATAAGATGGGGGCTGATTATTCAAGACCTTGTGAGGAGCAGGATTTTGAATTCAATTCTGAATTTAAGAGGGAGCCAATGATGGGAAGCCAATATAGGAGAAATATGCTGTTTCTTGCTAGTCCCTGTCAGTACTCTTGCTGCAGCCTTTTGGATTAACTGAGGGCTTTTCAGGGAGTTTTTAGGACATCCTGATAATAATGAATTACAGTAAAATAATTTTTCACTGACACTCTGAGACAGGATATTTCTAATTTTAGAGATATTGCACAAATGGAAGTAAAAAAATAGCAGTCCCACATATTTGTTTAATATGTGCATTGAAGGATATATCCTGGTCAAATATAACCCCAAGGCTCCTCACAGTGTTACTGCAGGCCAAGGTAATGCCATCCAGAGGAAGAGTCTGGTTAGATACAATATTTCTAGGAATTTTAGGGCCAAGTACAAAGGGTCGGTTGTCACCAATCTTTTTTTTTTCCTTTTTTTACCAGTTCCAGCCTATTTTCAGTCTATAGTCTATTTTATTAAACTTGGGGTTGATATTTAGTCTCTCTCTATTAAAATGATACCATAAAAATTACAGACTGTTCATTCCTTCGTAAATGAGCAAATTCTGGATTCAGCAGGAGATCAAAACATTATACCCCCTATGTTTAGAAGCCTGTCAAATATACAGTCCTCATGAGAACATTTATCATTTATCTAAATTAAGAAAGTTTTCCTTTTTTATAAATTATGTATTTGTATGTCTTGACCTGGGCTTTACCATCGAGTGACTAGATGTACATGGATGGTTTTACAAAGTGAAATTTCCAACACTACTGTGATTGCAGGCAATAGAATCAAACATGTGGGCCGCTCTATCTGACTGAAAACACCCCCATTTAACATTCAGTTCCAGAATTTAAAAACTTGGCTGCCTCTTAAGTTCATATTTAATCTCAGACCTAGACCTTACACCATGGCGGGGAACCAACCTTTATACGGAGCCATGTCAACCCCATTGTTTTTCATGCCTGCAGGGAAAAGGTGGTCATTTGGATTCTGTAGGCCCACACAATGACCTTTAAGCCTCAACAGTTTCCGGATCTTATTCTGGATTCTGAATCACTGGATAGTTTCCTCCTGATGGGCAGGCACAGTGCACATATTGTTAACAGAAACCCACTCCTTCATTCACAATACACAGTTTCTTTCCTGTCCCTATCACATCCTGCTTACTATTGTCCTCACATACAAACACAAAATATCATACTGAGCTTGTCTATAGTTCACCTCCACAGGCACTGCTTTTACTTTCTCATTCTTTGTCATTTCTCCATGCCTGAATTTTTTGAGCCAAGTCACTATTCTTTGCATTCATTGTAATCTGTCACTCTGTCTCTGTGCTGTTACTTCTTATTCGGTAACTACCAAAAATATTGGTACTTATAAAAATTTTTACCTTTCTACACAACTTGAGCACTCAAAGTACTTCCTACTACAAGTGTCTATGAAGTGTTCCCAGTCACCGAGATCATGGTAGTCTAAGGGGCATGGAGATAAAGTGACTAAACTTCTTTAGATTTCTTTCAAAGCTGTTTAGACTTACATTACAAGACTTAGACTTAAAAGAAATTAATTAATTATATTACTTTCTTCTTACTCCATAAAATAACCTGAAACACACTGTCTCAATCAAAGTGATTGCCACAGTAATTCTAGTTTAGAAACATGATTGTCTGACTGCTCCTAACTGCTTTTGTCTGGCTGCTGTTCTGGCTTTGGCATGCACTCCTCTTTAAAACCATTCTGTGTTCTTGGCTACCTTTGAGTTAGCAAAGAGGTGAAGTTGTATTAGCAGCATAATGCAGTTGTTTCTGACCTGAAAGCAGTTTGCACTTGACCATTGTGCTCTTGTCCTTTTGTGCAAGAAGAAACAAAATCAATGTCCACATCTCCACTCCTGAAAAGCTGTATCGCTGTACCACTCCACCATTTTCCTTCTCCTGTGTATGAGCAGAAACCAGGTGATTCTGCAGGAAGAAATTGTTTAGACTTTTTTCTATCTGCGCAGACAACTGAAGAACCACTGTGATCCAAGTAATGACATTATTTTATCTGTAATGTAATTACTAAATTTGATACAAATACACTACAGCGTTACTGAAAAATGTAATGTGATTACTGTAATGTGTTACTTTGTAACACGTTACATCCAACACTGGTAGATGGCCTGCTCTACCACTTGAACCACAGCCACCCTTATATTTTGTGTTTTTAGCAAAACGTTCTGTTCTTTTTTTCAAATAGTTTAACTCATTATTTAAATAAGCCATACAAGTCTACTTTTAAACCGTAAGCTACCCATATCCTTTGGACTGTGCACTTTCTAAGCAATTTACTCTTGTAGTGATTGCAGCACTAAAACAGTTTTTTAGACGAATTGAATGTGACTTTTTGAGATAGAGAAATTAATCAATGTTTTGGTGATTAGAATGAGATGGCCCAACATGGCAGAACAGAATCCCAGCAGTGATAGGATTTAAGATAGAATTCCCCGAAGTTTAGATTGTAGTGCTGGTGAAAATGAAGAATAAAGCTTAATGGAGCTCTGAGTTACTTGAGTGAGGTGGTGATGGGAACTGATGATGGGGTGAATATTTGTTTTTAACAGTTATCTGGTTTAGTTAGCATTCGATACATGAACAGTAGTCTGAGACTCTTGTCCTTTATAGCAGTGAAGAAGAATCCTGGCAAAGATTACTTCATTATGGTTTTCTCCATAGACTCCGTCTTGAGGCATAAGGGTCCTGAAAGAGTTCAGTGTTGGTGATCATGATATGCTTGTGGAACTGAGGTGAGATCAGGGATGTGATGAGTGGACAGCTCTCGGTTAGCATTAGCAGGGAGAACAGTGGACTGGAGACAATGTGAGAAACAGAATAGACTCCAGCTCTAAATGTGCCTCTTATCAGATCAGTTGATGTATAGATTGTGTCTTTCTAACCACAATAACTCAAGAATCAGGGGGGATTAGGGGCAGAGAAGAAATAGAAAGTTACATGCTTGCAGGGATTACTGGAAACTACAAGATGAATGGGTTCTGTCTGGTGAGTGAAGGTGGTGATAACATGACCCTTAAGAGTGGGAGCAGTGATTGGACTCTCCAAGGGCTGTATTGATGTCTAACTGCTTGGCTAAATTAGTGTTCAAAAGATTCTTTTCAGCCCCAGAATCTGCAAGCATCTGGAGAGAAAGAATCCAGCTGATAGCTGCCAGCAGGAATGTTTAGCTTGGGAGGAGCCATCCACCAGTATCACTGTCACTACTGGCAGGTAAGCCCTTTTGGCCGCACAGAACGGTTGTACAATGAAATGTCCTGCTTTTCTGCAATAAATAGATGCCTTTGCCTCTGTTGTTCCTCGGGCATCAGACTGGTCTGGCCAATCTGCACTGGCTTTGGTACGCTTTCGCTGGAGTGATGAGGTGGATGAAACGGAAGGAGAGGGCATGGGTGAAATGCTAGTGGTCCCGGACAGCAACCTGGAAGTGGAGATAGCCGGGACTTACAGTTCCTTTTATTATTTGTTTTATTTGAAAGAAGAAGGGTCATCGCTGGAAACTATTTGATCTTTTATTTGATTCAGTTCAACTCAGTTTTATTTCTATAGTGCCAAATCACAACAACATATCCGTCAAGGTGCTATATTGTAAAGACTCTACAATAATACAGAGAGAACACAGCTACCCCAACAATCATACAACCCCCCTATGAGCAAGGACTTTGGCGACAGTGGGAAGGAAAAACTCCCTTTTAAAAAGAGGAGGGGGCCATCTGCTACAATAAGTTAGGGTTGAAGGGGGGGGAAACAGTACAAAAGACACACTGTGGAAGAGAGCCAGAGATAAATAATAACTAATGATTAAATGGAGAGTGGTGTATAAACACATAGTGAATGAAAAAGGTGACTGAAGAAGAAGCACTCAGTGTATCAGTGGAAGCCCCCAGCAGCCTAGACGGATTATATGATAACTATAAAGGAGACTTCTGGGTCACCTGATCCAACTCTTGTGTAGCCCAGGTGAAGAACAAAAAAGAGGAAAACCCAGAGTTTGGGAAGGGAAAAGAAAAAGCCAGCATCCTTACCCTCTGGAAGTCCAGGGCTGAGTGACTGAATGAAGGAAAGAAGTAACATGAGACAAGTATTAGTTGAAAGAAATAAAAACTTGTAGAGCAGGGCCGTGCAGAGATGTTTGAAGGGGTGGGTACTCAGTTACAAGTTAAAAAGGGGCACATGGAACTCTCACTCTCAGTGCTCTGGCCCTAATAATCTGTTTCTTGGTGTATTTTCTTTAAAATACAGTGTATTTATTTAATATCGTAATTATAACAATCCATAATTATTTGGTTATGCATATCAGAAAGACAGGGTATAGACTTCCGGTGACGCCATGCTGGACTAAGCAGCAAAATGACGAAGCTCCGCCACACAAGGCAAGAAATAAGTGACAATTGAAGGCAACCAAATAACCAGGTAAATAGAAAACCTATACAAGATGACTACGAACAAAAAACAAAGAACGTTGAACAAAGATAGCTGGAAGGAAAAAGAAAATAAACAGAGGCCTCCCAGCCCAGCTAGCTTAAACACTGCTAACGATAGCCAAGAACAACCAGACCTAATGCTATTGGAAGAACTGAAAAAGCTATGTAAAGAGAATCAAGAGGGACACAATCACACAAAGATGTTGCTCAAAAGACTGGAGCAAGCGGTCACAGATATTAGAGACCACGTCCCTAAACATGAAGAGCGAATTGGACAAATGGAGGAAAGAATTGGCGCAACAGAAGACACGCTTGTGCGACACCAGAGGGCGCTGAAATACCTGATCCACTGAGACCTGGACCTCTCCGCTAAATGCGATGACTTGCAAAACAGATTGAGACGCAACAATATAAGGATTTTTCAGATAGCAGAGGGAAGTGAAGGAAACGATATGATCGGATTTATCAGTGAGCTGCTCCGAGGATCACTGAAACTTCCAACGGAGATGGATATTAAGATTGAGAGGGCACATCGCTCACTTGGCCCCCAACCCACAGACCCTGCGGCACCTCCTAGATCGATAATAGTGAGATTCCTGGACGCAGGAATAAAAGACAAGATCATACAGCAAGCATGGAGCCAGAAGCAAATCTTTTTTCAAGATAAGCGGATCTTTCTTGAACAAGACTATTCGCCTGACCTACAGAAGAAGAGAGCCAGAGTATACGAAGTTATCATCCATCCATCCTCATCCGCTTTATCCGAAGTCGGGTCGCGGGGGCAGCAGCCTAAGCAGAGAAGCCCAGACCTCCCTCTCCCCAGCCACCTCCTCCAGCTCATCCGGGGGAACACCAAGGCGTTCCCAGGCCAGCCGAGAGATATAATCTCTCCAGCACGTCCTGGGTCTGCCCCGGGGCCTCCTCCCGGTGGGACATGCCCGGAACACCTCACCCAGGAGGCGCCCAGGGGCATCCTTGTCAGATGCCCGAACCACCTCAACTGGCTCCTTTCGATGTGGAGGAGCAGCGGCTCTACTCTGAGCCCCTCCCGGATGGCCGAACTTCTCACCCTATCTCTAAGGGAGAAGCCAGCCACCCTTCGGAGGAAGCTCATTTCTGCCGCTTGTATCCGCGATCTCGTTCTTTCGGTCACTACCCACAGCTCGTGGCCATAGGTGAGGGTCGGGACGTAGATCGACCGGTAAATTGAGAGCTTCGCTTTTACACTCAGCTCCCTTTTCACCACGACGGACCGGTGCAGCGTCCGCATCACTGCAGCCGCAGCACCAATCCGTCTGTCGATCTCCGGCTCCCTTCTCCCATCACTCGCGAACAAGACCCCGAGATACTAAAACTCCTCCACTTGGGGCAGGAACTCATCCCCGACCCGGAGTGGGCACTCCACCCTTTTCCGGCTGAGAACCATGGCCTCAGATTTGGAGGTGCTGATCCTCATTCCCGCTGCTTCACACTCGGCTGCGAACCGTTCCAGTGCGAGCTGGAGGCCCCCACCCGATGAAGCCATCAGAACCACATCATCCGCAAAAAGCAGAGATGAGATTCTGAGGCCACCGAAGTGAAAGCCCTCCGCCACTTGGCTGCGCCTAGAAATCCTGTCCATAAAAATTATGAACAGAATCGGTGATAAAGGGCAGCCCTGGCGGAGCCCATCACCCACCGGAAACAAGTCCGACTTATTGCCGGCAATGCGAACCAAACTCTTACAACGGTTGTATAGGGATCGAATGGCCCGTAGCAGTGGGCCAGACACCCCATACTCCCGCAACACCTCCCACAGGACACCCCGAGGGACACGGTCGAATGCCTTCTCCAAGTCCACAAAACACATGTAGACTGGTTGGGCAAACTCCCATGCACCCTCAAGTATCCTCGAGAGGATAAAGAGCTGGTCCAGTGTTCCGCGACCAGGACGAAAACCGCATTGTTCCTCCTGTATCCGAGGTTCGACTAACGGACGAACTCTCCTTTCCAGCACCCTGGCATAGACTTTCCCAGGGAGGCTGAGGAGTGTGATCCCCCTGTAGTTGGAACACACCCTCCGGTCTCCCTTCTTAAAGATGGGGACCACCACCCCGGTCTGCCAGTCCAGGGGTACTGCCCCTGATCTCCACGCAACATTGTAGAGGCGTGTCAACCAGGACAGCCCTACAACGTCCAGAGCCTTCAGGAACTCGGGGCGGACCTCATCAACACCAGGGGCTCTGCCACCGAGGAGTTGTTTAACTACCTCAGTGACCTCGACCCCAGAAATTGGCGGGTCATTCCCCTCATCCCCAGACTCTGCTTCCTCCTCGGAAGACGTGTCAGTGGGATTAAGGAGGTCCTCGAAGTATTCCTTCCACCGTCTGACAATTTTCTCAGTCGACGTCAGCAGCGCACCGCCAGCACTATACACAGTGCAGGTAGAGCACCGCTTTCCCCTCCTGAGACGCCTGACGGTTTGCCAGAATCTCTTCGAGGCAGTCCGAAAGTCTTTTTCCATGGCCTCTCCGAACTCCTCCCACACCCGAGTTTTTGCTTCAGCCACTGCCCGAGCCGCATTCCGCTTGGCCTGTCGATACCTGTCAGCTGCCTCTGGAGTCCCACAGGCTAACCAAGCCCGATAGGACTCCTTCTTCAGCCTGGTGGCTCCCTTCACCTCTGGTGTCCACCATTTGGTTCGGGGATTACCACCACGGCAGGCACCAACCACCTTGCGGCCGCAGCTCAATGCAGCAGCTTCGGCAATGGAGACGCTGAACATGGTCCATTCGGACTCAATGTCCCCAGTCTCCCTCGGAATGTTGTTGAAGCTCTGCCGGAGGTGTGCGTTGAAGATCTCGCGGACTGGGGCCTCTGCTAGACGTTCCCAGTACACCCTCACTACGCGTTTAGGTGCACCGGGTCTGTCCAGCGTCCTCCCCCGCCACCTGATCCAACTCACCACCAGGTGGTGATCAGTTGACAGCTCAGCCCCTCTCTTTACCCGAGTGTCCAGAACATATGGTCGCAGGTCTGGTGATACGATTACAAAATCGATCATCGACCTGCGGCCTAGAGCATCCTGGTGCCACGTGCACTTATGGACACTCTTATGTTCGAACAAAGTGTTCGTTATGGCCAAACTGTGATTTGCACAGAAGTCCAATAACAAAACACCACTCGGGTTCAGATCAGGGAGGCCGTTCCTCCCA
This sequence comes from Oreochromis niloticus, assembly GCF_001858045.2. Taxonomy (NCBI): domain Eukaryota; kingdom Metazoa; phylum Chordata; class Actinopteri; order Cichliformes; family Cichlidae; genus Oreochromis; species Oreochromis niloticus. The sequence continues at coordinate 3,984,387 of NC_031965.2, forward strand.
ATCACGCCCCTCCAGGTCTCGCTGTCGTTACCCACGTGAGCATTGAAGTCTCCCAGTAGGACAACAGAGTCTCCAGGTGGGGCACCTTCCAGCACCCCCCCCAGGGACTCTAAGAAGGCTGGGTACTCTGAACTGCTACTCGGCGCATAAGCGCAGATGACAGTCAGGACCCGTTCCCCGACCCTGAGGCGCAGGGAACAAACCCTCTCATCCACCGGGAAAAACCCCAACGTACCGGCAGCAAGCCGGGGGGATATTAGAATACCCACCCCAGCCCGCCGCCTCTCACCAGGGGCAACTCCAGACTGAGACAGAGTCCAGACCCTCTCCAGGAGACTAGTTCCAGAGCCCAAGCCATGCGTAGAGGTGAGCCCGACTATATCTAGCTGGTACTTCTCAACCTCACGCACTAACTCAGGCTCCTTCCCCACCAGAGAGGTGACATTCCATGTCCCTGTTGCCAGTCTTGGCAGCCGGGGATCGGTCCGCCAGGGCCTCCGCTCCTGGCCGCCGCCCGACACACATTGCACCCGACCCCTATGGCGCCTCCTGCGGGTGGTGGGCCTGCGGGAGGATGGGCCCATGTCTCCTCTTCGGGCTGTGCCCGGCCGGGCCCCATGGACTAAGGCCCGGCCACCAGACGCTCGCCCTCGGGCACCCTCCCCGGGCCTGGCTCCAGGGCGGGGCCCCGGTAACCCTATCCCGGGCAGGGTAAACTGTTCCCTCGATGTTCTTTTCATACGGGTCTTGTGAATCGCTCTTTGTCTGGTCCCTCACCCAGGACCAATTTGCCATGGGAGACCCTACCAGGGGGCAAAAGCCCCCAGACAACATAGCCCCTGGGATCCCTGTGACACACAAACCCCTCCACCACGATAAGGTAGCGATTCACGGAGAGGACGAAGTTATCAAACAACTTAAAAGAAAAAACGTGCAAGTGAAATGTCTATACCCAGCGAAGCTGAGAATAAAACTGGACACTGGAGAGAAGACCTTTGCAACATTAACAGAGGCTGCGCAACAGTTGAAAGAGACTGGAGTCGAAATAGGACACGGAGAAAGACGGTACATCGAAGAAGAGCTGAAAGAGGATTGGAGAAGCAACTGGAGAAGACAAAGGGAGGCGGCGTTGTCAATCTCAGACCTCAGGGTCCTCATGCAGGAAGGACATTAAATTAACTAAACATTAGAGTGATTTGAAAGTGTGTGGAAAAGGAAAAAAAAAAAAGACATGGAGACAAAAAAGTAAGAAGCGCACCACATACAATGGACACCTGTTCCTGCCAAAATATAGATGGGAATACATTTTGGGTAGTAAAATGTCACTTATCTAAGAAAGTTATATTTTAGTCTGGGCGGAGGTCATGCTTAGGATTAATATGAGTGGACTACACTTACTAGGACCTCTTATACACAATAGTGTAATATTGGTTGTTAGCCCATCTGAAGGACATTACAGGCCACCAGCTGGACCCTCTGCAGTTTGCCTACCAGGCAAACAGGTCGGTGGATGATGCAGTGAATATGGGGCTGCATTACATCCTGCAACACCTCGACCGCCCGGGAACTTGTGCCAGGATCCTGTTTGTGGACTTTAGTTCGGCTTTTAACACCATCGTGCCTGAACTTCTCTCTTTCATACTCTCCCAGCTCAGCGTGTCACCAGCTACCTGTCAATGGATCACCAGCTTCGTGACAGACAGGAAGCAGCAAGTGAGGCTGGGGGAGATCACCTCTGAAACTCGGTCCCTCAGTATTGGTGCCCCTCAAGGATGTGTCCTCTCACCACTACTGTTCTCCCTCTACACTAATGACTGCACCTCCAAGAAATCGGCTGTTAAACTCCTAAAGTTTGCAGATGACACCACTGTCATTGGCCTCATTCAGGATGGTGATGAGTCTGCATACCGGCAGGAAGTTGAGCGGCTGGTACTCTGGTGCAATCAGCACAATCTGGAGCTGAACACTCTTAAAACTGTAGAGATGACAGTGGACTTCAGGAGACATCCCTCAACTCTGCCCCCCCTCACCATATCAGACAGCCCTGTGTCAACTGTGAAGATCTTCAAGTTCCTGGGTACCACCATCTCCCAGGACCTGAAGTGGAGGACCAACATCAACTCCATCCTAAAAAAGACCCAGCAGAGGATGTACTTCCTGAGACAACTGGGAAAGTACAGTCTTCCACAGGAGCTGCTGATCCAGTTCTACACTGCAGTCATTGAGTCTGTCCTGTGCTCCTCCATCACAGTCTGGTATGGTGCAGCCACTAAACAGGACAGGAGCAGACTGCAGCGGACTGTACGGGCAGCAGAAAGGATCATCGGCGCCCCCCTGCCCTCCATCCAGGATCTGTACCTCTCAAGAACCAGGAAACGGGCAGGGAAAATCATCACAGACCCCTCACACCCGGGACACAGACTTTTTGATCTGCTGCCCTCTGGCAGACGGTACAGAAGCCTGCAGACCAGGACCACCCGACACAGGAACAGTTTCTTTCCCCTCGCCATCTCCCTTCTAAACAGTTGACCTGTCACACTGCTCCCACTGCCAGACTGCAACTGCACCTTATGTACATTCTGCAGTATTCATTCCACTTCATTTCATTTCTGTATTTTTATGTATATAAGTTTAGATTAGTTATTTATAGTTGGTTTACACAACTTTGTGTATGTATGTGTATGCATGCGTAATGTATATATAGACACGTGTGTGTGTGTGTGTGTGTGTGTGTGTGTGTGTGTGATTTACATTGCTGTGCTTGAGAGCCACCATCTACTGGAACCAAATTCTTTGTATTTGTCTGCACATATACTTGGCCAATAAACACGATTCTGATTCTGATTCTGGTTATTTGTGCATTAAGCACTTTCCCCACAGAGAAGGAGGGTCACACTTCTCTGCCCCGAACCAAATGGGGGTTGCCCACAATGTGGACGACTGGAAGGATGGAAGTCCTGTTCTGTTTTAGTGATAAGTTTTCTTTCTCTCTGACATATGTTATAGACTTGAGTTCACACTTTCTCTTACAGATTAAGTATATATATATATACTTATACTTATACATATTGGAATACAAAGGGGAATATGCAGTTATATAGAGAACGCAATACATATGAACTTTGTTAGCTATAATGTAAAAGGAATCAATAACCCAATTAAGAGAAAAAAAAATCTTAGGTCAATTAAAGAGACTGCAGTGCTCTGTAGCCCTGATTCAAGAAACTCACTTATCTGAAATAGAACATGTTAAATTAAAAAGAGAATGGGTTGAGCAAGTATATAGTGCATCCTGCAAGAGAGGGAAGAAGAGAGGGGTTGCTGTCCTGTTTAACAAATGTGCGTATTACAATAATGAAAAGGTCTTTCAGGACGATGAAGGTCATTATGTTATGGTAATTGGAAAAATTGGAGGCTTAAAAATTACAATTTTAAATGTATACGCTCCAAATGAAGATTGCCCGAATTTCTTTAGAACGGGGGGGGGGGGTGTTCACATTTATGTCTCAAGTGCATGGAAGCTACACAAGAATAGATTTTTTCTGTATGTCAAAAAAAGAGCTATTCGGGGCAAAAGACACAACAATTCAATCAATTACTATATCTGACCATAGCCCAGTTACTGTGAAACTGGTTAGAGGAATGTTTGATTATTTAAACACTGGAGACTGAACGTCTCATTATTAACAAATCCACAGGTCAAACAGGAAGTACAGTCTGCTCTATCTGAATACTTTGCTATAAATGATGATGGTAGTATCTCTCCCTCAGTAATATGGGAGTATCTCTCCCTCAGTAATATGGGACGCCAGTAAAGCCACAACAAGGGGAAAACTTATCTCTATTGGAGCCAGAATGAAGAAACAAAGGCTTGCAAAACAGGTAAAACTAGAAAATGAAATAAAAAGATTAGAGAAGGAACATAAACAACAAGGTAAAGATGACATATTTAAAAAGCTAAAAGATGCCAAACAACAATTAGATGAGATATTAACAAACAAAGCAGAAGGGAATCTTAGATACGTAAATAGGAAATATTATGAAATGGGAAATAAAGCTAGCAGGTTACTTGCATTCCAACTTCGAAAGACTCAATCCACCCATATAGTCCCTGTTACGGGTTACAAATATTGAGGAAGAGTACAAAACAATACAAGTCCAAAAGGGTTGGGTCAAACAATGATTTTATTCGAACACACGCGCGGGGAGATAATGACTGAACACAATTAGCATGGATCTCCACCCAAAAAGACACTTCAGATTGTCTTGATGCATTCTCAATCATCCAGGAAAGTAAATCTCCAAAAGTTGATTCTGTTCGTATGGACGTAGCGTTTTGTGGGAGAAACGTTTCGTCACTCATCCAAGTGACTTCTTCAGTCTCAGCTGACTGCAGGTTTCCCCAAATCTTATAAACAGTACATTTGCATAATGACTGAAACCAATGGTCATGGTAATTTGCATAATTATGATTAAGGAACTGACCTCACAGCCCATTGTTCCTTCAGTGGGCTGGTTTCAGTCATTATGCAAATGTACTGTTTATAAGATTTGGGGAAACCTGCAGTCAGCTAAGACTGAAGAAGTCACTTGGATGAGTGACGAAACGTTTCTCCCACAAAACGCTACGTCCATACGAACAGAATCAACTTTTGGAGACACTTCAGATTGCTTTTGATTCATCAGGGTTAACGTCCCCTCATGTGTTTACAAAAATATAATTTGCATGTTAAGAACATTATTTGCCTTAAGACCTTCTTAAGGCTGAGTGCTTAACAGCTCTTTATGAGCACAAGGCAATGTGTGTATGAAATAATTATAAACGCTTATTCTACTAAAATACATCCAACCCAAGTCAGAGATTTTCAATCAGTTAAGCTTAAGCATACAACCAATCACTTATGCATAAGTTTTACCGTACTTAAATTATCAGACACCTAACAACTCAGAAAATGATCCTAAAACCCATTATTTCAAATTAAACCTTAAATCCCCCCTTTTTGACACATCTTATGTGTCAAACTCAAAATGCATCCCCCGAGCTTAGGAAATTAAAAGAAAAAGGTTAGTCATATCATTTCTCAAAACACCTCAGCAATCCTCCTCTCAGGTATATCTGCTCCGGCCCTGCAAACCTGTGTTTAAGGAATGAAATCAACTTAATCATCATGTCCAATCTTTTCAAACTCCTGGCTCCATCCAGAGCCTGCCTCCTTGGAACTTCCTAGAAACAAAACCTGTGTGTAACCTGAACTTCACATTTCATACTCAGTTTTCCCCACTTATGATCCAATCCGTGTTATAGGAAAGAAAACTTAAAACAGAACAGTTATCAGTCATGTGTTTCTTCAGTTAATAGTAACATGAGTTATATCAAAAAATTTGTCCCCTTTAGCATTTGGCATTTTCCCAACAATATAGTGTAATACCATAATCTAACCCCAGTCAATAAAACAGAAATTTTCTCTTTAAAGCAAACATCAGCAACCCAAAACCAGCATCCCCAGAATTAAGTCTTCCACTCCTGCTCATGGCAAAAGCAAAGCAAAGCAAAGCAAAGCATCCCCTTTCTCTTTCTGGCATGGTAAATTGTTTGTCCACATTTATTCATCCTAACCTTGGTCCAGTCACAGTCCAATCACACACATTCACTCACACACATTCACACCTAGGGGTATGATTCTCGCTTTGGGTGCGAGAGGTCCCGGGTTCAAATCCCGGACGAGCCCCCAAAATGTTACGAGTTACAAATATTGAGGAAGAGTACAAAACAATACAAGTCCAAAAGGGTTGGGTCAAACAATGATTTTATTCGAACCCACGCGCGGGGAGATAATTACTGAACACAATCAGCATGGATCTCCACCCAAAAAGACACTTCAGATTGCTTTTGATTCATCAGGGTTAACGCCCCCTCATGCGTTTACAAAAATATAATTTGCATCTTAAGAACATTATTTGCCTCTTTTACAGACATGAGCAATTTTAAGAGATAAATGCAGACACAGAAGTTCCCCTTTCTGGCATCTTCTTCCAAATAAGGCGATGATCTCAGGCCATTGAGGTCCCCATGGACTTGTCCTCTTCTTCTGTCACCTGTTGTCAAGTAAACTCTAGTGCAACATGTTGCTGAATACATTCAGGCCTGTTTCTAGGTTATATATGTTATATGTGTGTTTTGTAAGCGTGCATTGCAATTTTACCTTTTCCAGCTCAAAGCCCTTACACAATAGATTGCCTGGATGTCGCACCACGCAAAGCTTCTGACCTTTAATTAATTTGGCTGAGCGTCAACTCTTTTAATAAGCACAGAACTGCAATGTGTGTATAAAATGGTTATAACTGCATCTGTAATAAAGGTTAATGTGAGGCCAGCATGTTTAATAACCATCTTAATGCAATATCAATGCTGTAGATTATATTGTAGCAGTAAAATGATTTCTTTAATCCCACATTCCTAAAATTAGAAACCCAGAGACCAATTGTATTGAAACACAACCTAAGGAAATATCAAATGCTTTTGCAAAATACTATGAAGGGTTATACAAGGGAGAAGCTCAAGAACACCAGAACGAAAATAGTACTAAATTTCTGAGTGCTCTCAAATTAACTAAATTGTCAAATGCTGTATCAATAAAACTAGTGCACCCCATTAGTGAAATTGAAATAAAAGAAGCTATAGCCAAATTAAGAAACAATAAATCACCAGGAGCAGATGGATATGCTGGAGAGTATTATAAAATATTTGCGAACGAACTTACTCCCATAGTATATAATTATGCTCTAAATTCAGGAGATATTCCAAAGTCATGGTCAGAAGCAATTATTACAGTTCTACATAAAGAAGGAAAAGACCCCATAAATTGTACAAGTTGTCGACCAATAAGTCTCCTGTGTGTGGACTACAAAATTTTAACATCCATACTAGCCACTAGAATCCAAAATTATATAAAGAAATTAGTGAAAAGTGATCAGACTGGATTTATTAGCGGCCGTCAAGGTACTAATAACATAAGGAAGGCCCTAAATCTACAGTCAATAGCAGAAAGAGATAAAATGCCATCAATGTTCCTTAGTTTGGATGCGGAAAAGGCATTCGATCGAGTAGACTGGATATTCCTTGAACAAACATTGATAACGATGGGATTTGGAGAAACATTTGATACACGGATCAACTCTCTATATAAAGAGCATAGGTCAAGGGTCAGGGTTAACGGATGCTGTTCTGATCTATTCAAGATAGAAAGGGGTGTGAGACAGGGAGATTCACTGTCACCCATCCTCTTTGCGATTAGTACAGAGCCCTTGGCTGAGGCCATACGTTGTAATACGCAAATCCAAGGAATGGAGGATGAAGGAGGAATAACTCATAAGATAGCTCTTTTTGCTGATGACATTTTACTTTTTATTAAAAACCCACTTCTTTCCATTCCAGCACTTATGGAGTGCCTACACAGGTATGGGTCAGTCTCAGGATATAAGATTAATGAAAATAAATCAGAGGCAATGATGATATCTGGAGAATGGCCTATGCAATTAAATGAAAGGATTTCCTTTCGCTGGCCTAGACAGGGATTCAGATACCTGGGAATTACACTTACAGCAAAACCTAAGCAATTATATGAAAGTAATTATAACAAACTCCTTGGACAAATAAAGAAAGATATATCACGATGGGATATTCTACCCCTCTCCTTATTTGGAAGGGTTGAAGTGGTGAGGATGAATCTCTTACCCCGACCCGGTAGACGCCAATTTCCACATTCATCTGGCAAAAAAGAGACCCAGAATATGACTTAAAACTTTGTTGACCTCAAAAGAAAAGGGGGGACTGGGACTGCCAAACTTTAAATACTATTACTGGGCTGCACAGCTAAACGCAGTGGTGGCATGGATAAGAAATGACCAGGAAACTGGATGGGTTCAGATAGAACAAAGCACAGCTAAGAATGTATCGTTATTAACATTACCCTTCATTAATGCAAAATTGATCAAAAACCTAAAAATAGAGAATGATTGGATAAAACATTCCCTGAAGGTGTGGACAACAATAAGGAAAAAATTGGGGGGCCCTTTGTCCATCTCGAGAGCCATGCCAGTGAGAGGCAATATAGAATTCTTGCCTTCCGTGTGGGACAGTGGCTTTAGTAGATGGACCAATGCAGGCCTTTACACAATAAATCAATTATTTAATGGAACAGAGCTCAAATCATTTAGCCAGCTCCAGGAACAATTCCAACTTCCTCCTAAAGATTTATATAGATACCTTCAGATAAGACATTATATCCTAAACCATAAAGAAAGAGACCTGATCAATAAATTTCCTAACAGCGTGGAAGAATACTTTATTACCATTATAGAAAAACATCTCCCAACTAAAAAACATGTTTCTCATATTTAAAAAAGGCTTATAAATGAGACATGCCAAAATACAGGCCACATTAAAGAGAAATGGGAACTAGAACTAAATATTATTATCACTGATAATGTATGGGAAGAGATATGTAAAACTTGTCACAAGGGAATAAGTAGTCAATTATGGAGAGAGTTTGACTGGAAATTTAAAATTAGATTTTTTAATACACCTCTTGTTATCTCCTCATATTGTAAGGAACCCAATGCAGAACTATGTTGGAGAAAATGTGGGGGAATAGGAGACTATTCACATATCTTTTGGGACTGTCCAATGATTCAAGGTTTCTGGATAAGAATCAAAGAAGAAATAGAGAAAATCCTACAAGTAAATACTGCACTAAACCCCACCATATTTCTCTTGGGAGTTATACCAAGAGAGAGGTATACCACAGATGAAAAATATATTCTGGAGACACTCTTACTGATAGCTAAGAAAATGATAACTATGAAATGGAAACAAACAAACTCACCATCCATAACTCAGTGGAAACAGAGACTGAAAAAAGTTCATACAATGGAACGAATGACAGCAAGCTTGCAACTGAAGATGGATAACTTCTACCAGAGATGGAACTGTGTGGCCAGATACTTGGGTGAATGAACAAGAACTTTGGTACATTGTAATATAAAGCTATAAATCTCCCCTACGACATCTTGGTCTGTTTTTTTTATTGGGGGGGTGGTTCTCTCGCTCTTTTAAATGGTCTTATGTCAGAGAATGTTAATATGTTGCTTGTTTGTTTAGTTATTGCCACAAAAATTACTAAATAAAAAGTTCCAAAAAAACAAGAAAGACAGGGTATAATGAATATGATGAGTTTTCAATACATCAGACAGACAGCACAGCAGACCATTCACGGTAAAACTATGCCCCTAATGGACATGCCAGAAATAACAGCTCCACTCGGCATTTTACTCCACACATAGCAAACAAGGGCTGTTTCTTGCATGCCTAGCTTTATGTTTCCATAGCCAAGATTCTGGCTGTGTACAGTTGCACAAAATTCAGTGCAATCTATTTACACTGAAGTGATTCCATTTCATGGGCCTCAAGAAATCTATAAAAGCAAATAACTGCAGTATTTCAACATGTCACTTTTTGTTGACAAAGATGTAGAGACTTGATACCAATTACGCCACTACGAGGATGAAGTGGAGAGTACTGCTTTGCTGACTCACTCTTAAACAGACCAACAAACAATCCAGCATTTATTGCAAATCCCACATGACACACCAACCATAATCCCTGGATAAGACATGCAAACACCTTGCACACACTACCTTATCACCTGATCCATGATCAACAATCAATGGTCATTGAATAATGGTCTTTGATCAGTTGTTGTTGATCAGTGGTCATGACAATCTGCATATTAATTTTCAAGGAACTGACCTCACAGCCCATTGTTCACCAGTGGTGCATTTATTGCGCAAAGGTACTGTTGGCAAACCTGCAGTCAGACTGAGACTGAAGAAGTCCCTTGGATGAGTGACGAAATGCTGAAAAACCTACGTCCAGATGAATAGAATCGACTTTTTGGGATTTCCTTACCTGGATGATTGAGCATGGATCAAGACAAAAATTCAGTACTATTTCTGTTCATATTATAAGTTACATTGTTTTGTTGGCATTTTAAGATTTTTGTAAACAATCTCTTTATGTACTTGCACTGAATGCATCCATGTGCTAATTTTAGCTTTGTGACCTATGTGATGGGATGATTATTTCATACACAGTTAAGTTGTGATGCCCTTTGAAGTAGTTTTAAAACCTTTTATTTTTTCTTCATTAATGACTCTGGAGTACTTCTTTTTGGATTTTTTAGGCTTTATTTGCACTCCATTATTGCTTTAAGTCACAGAGTGTATAACACTTGTTTGCCATGTTGTGATATTGTTCACAACTTAATTTAAAGAGACTGTATGAGAAGCAATTTATTTTTTATTTTGTAGTTTTCACTGTGTTGAAACGATGTCCAAAGAATCTTCAGACATTGCTCAGAACGGTGTTGGCTGATGAAGAAAATAAATGGCTAGACCCATTAGATACTCTCTTCTATTATTATTGATGCCAGGGGCTGCTACATATGCTGCAAATCATTAAGCATACTTGTCAACTATCTCTAGATCATGTTAATAACATTAATACTGAAGAAATCTACTTTATATAACCTCTGAGAGGAGGAGAGTTGTAGATTCCTGTTAACATTTTTCCAAAGAATATTTAACTGTGCTTCTAGCCTCCAGCAAACTGTCATTATTTATTTAACAAAACCTAAGCCAAAATCTAGAAGCATTGTGGGAAAACTAGGTACACCACATGATTCACTGTAGATTAACTGATTGAGTCATTAAGTGATTCATTGTAGCTTGTAGAACCATGTTTACCAGCAATAACTTAAAGTTACCATTTTCTATATGACTTTATCAGTCTGTCACATCATTGTGGAGAAATATTGGGCCACTCCTATTCACAATGTTGCTTCAGTTAATTGAGGTTTGTGGGCATTTGTTTATGCTAATATTACACAACAGCACCGTTCATTTTTTTAAAGTCAGTTTATAATTTTACTGTCATGAACTTTAACATTTAACATCTAACTGAGGCCTGTGAAGTCCGAGATGTAGCTTTGCATATTTTGCTGTTTCCTTGAGCTTCCACAGTCTAAACCTGAGGTAAATTAACTGAGACATCCACACATGGGAAGATTGGCAACTGTCTTGAATGTTCTCCACTTGTGATTGATATTTCTCACTGTATCATTCTTCAGATTGTTTGAAAATCACCTTATAACCCTCTTGACTGATGGGCAGGAGAAACTGCTTCTCTAAGATCATTGCTGATGACTCTCCTCCTTGGGGTTTTGTTAAAAACACCTCAATGTTCAAAACCAGCAACTGCTAAATTACATAAATAAATAGAAAAATTATTTATTCCTTATTATCATTTTGCATTTTTGTACAACGAAACTTTTCAACTGCAGTCTTTTTCACAACAGCATATACAACAAAAAAAGAATAAGAAGAATAAAAAGAACATAGTAGATACTAAACTTGCTATTGCTAAGTTCTTTGAGTTGGAGAGTGTAGTTAAGAATAAATACATAAGAATAAATAACACACATTATAATGCCAATCTCATTCCTGACAGGACCATGACAGATACCTGGTGGATTCCTGGATGACTGCCAGCTGATCCGTGACTTTCATGATATCCCCCGCCCGTGACTTGTACAAGGAATATTAATGCCCCCTCGTAGCATTTCTGAAAACCAGTGGTAATGTCTTGTACATCCACCAGGTGACGCAGTGCGAATGGAAGTTTATTCATGTTTTTGCGTTGATCAGGGGTCCTATAAATATAGCAGAAGTTGTGCACACTGAACATGCAAGAAAACAAAAAGTGATGCTTACACTTTTTGTTTTGCTGAATAATGTTTTTGTACATTAAAGCATGGCACTGCAACGGGTTGGCTGTAGCTCAGGTGGTAGAGCAGGTCAGCTACTGATTGCAATGGTTGGTGGGTCGATCCCTGGCTCCCCCTAGGCTGCATGCCAAGTATCCTTGGGCAAGATATTAACCCCCAGTTGCTTTCTGATGCATCATTGGAGTGGGAATGTATGTCAATGTTAACTAAACAGCACTAAAGTATAGAAGAAAGTACTTGGGTGAATGAGGCGTGTTGTATTAAGCCCTTTGAGTAGTCCGGGAGAGTAGAAAAGCGCTATATAAGAATCAGTCCATTTACCAATGTTGTCTTTGTTCAAAAATGAAATTTTAACTCAAATTGATTGGTTGGTCCTGTCAGAGAAGAGTGTATTTTAGATGTGATACAAAAGGCCAAGTCAGATAGAGAGCACCATGATAACAACAACATTCATGTGCTTGTGCATTCTGCCACAATAAAATCTATTTGTATCTACTGTACATGTATGGGCAATCTGTGCATGCCAGTTACTGTATGCATTGGCTTAGCAATTAAATGAGCAGCCATAGCAGCAATGATCACATTCATGCATGGTTACTTTCAGCAGTACTCAAAGCACAAAGTTGCCTGCTGCTAATATTTGTACAGTACATTTTTTAATAATACTGTGCTGTGAATTGGACACTCCAAATGCAACAACAGATACAGATAAAGGTTTGTTCAAAATATTTTTGATGATTAATAAGGTAAGTAAAATGCTCACCAGGTAGCTCTTGCACTGTGCTTAAAACTGTTGGTAATTCTTGCCATTTACACTTTCCAAATTAATTAACAGTCATAGCAGTACCTTTGCAATTTATTTTAATACTCTGTTTCAAAACTTTTGCGCCGTGAGAGGGACACGACAGGGAAACAACCCCCACGCCTTCCCGGAGGTCTTCAGGGCCACGGCAGAGACGAGCCGTTGGCCAGAGAAGGAGTGGGAGCTGAGGCTGCTTCTACTGCAGTCTGGCAGAGCCCAGGCAGTGGCTCTCGGCCTGCCTGCAGCAACAAGGGGCAGGTTTGCAGGTGTCCGCCGAGTAATCGTGGATGGCTTGGGCCTCGCGCAGGAGGGCTATCGTCAGCGCTTCTGGGAGGGGCAGATGGGGTTGAAGGACTGGACTTTCGCCTAGGTGGCTCAGTGTGGCTGTTGCTGGTCAATTCTGAGAGCAGCAGCCGCTCTGGGGCAGCGAGCTGCAAGTGGACACTGCCCTAGTTCCCTCTGGTCTCTCTCCACAGGTGAGAGACCACCTGTGGAGAGCTCCCGCTCCCGCTGAGTGGGGTGTGTTCACACGAGCACCGGGACGTGTTGGAGGTGCGAGCAACTGGGACATGTCAGCCGGGAGTGCCCACGGATGGAGGTGGGACTGGTGTTCCATGTCCGGGCCCTCTAACCCCTTCCCTCAGACCGAGAGGGGTGTACAGCTTACCGATAAGGTGCCAAGGGGGTACACGGCAGACCCTGGTTCACCAAACCCTGGTTCGACCTGGGTATTGTTGGAGGCAGAGTGGGTAGAGGTTAGGTGTGTACATGTGTCACTTCAAATTAAATACAAGGGCAAAACTCATAAAGTAAAAGCTGCGGTTAGCCCACGCCTAACGCATTCCTTAATTCTGGGAACAAATTGGCCGGGGTTTAATAACCTGTTGGGGCAGTGTGTGGGAATGTGTTCACAACCTTTAGCGGCATGTGGTGTCTGCACTGCATTCAGTGGAGATGTGGGGTCGTCCGACTCTGGGGAGGAGGAGACCTCATGAGAAGGCCCTGCCGTCTCCAGTCATTCACTCCAAGGAAGATTTTCCACTAGAGCAGTCTTGTGACAACACTCTACACTCAGTATTTGACCAAGTGATACGAACTGATGGTCACATCATGTGCCCTGAAGCACCACGGACCTACCTGCATTTTGTATTATTGAAAGAAAGGCTTTATTGATTGAATTGTGACACTCACACAGAGGAGGAATGACGATAAATGATTTTCCAGGCGGCTCACCAAAACCCCATGGTAGGCATATGGGATATGATAAAACTCTGGAGCAAATAATGGCCAGATTTTATTGGCTGGGAATCCGAGCAGATGTGCGCTGATGGTGCGCGTCCTGCCTGGACTGTCAGCTGGTTAACCAGCTGGCCATTGCAAAAGCAACTTTGTGCCCATTACCATTAATGGAGGTCCCATTTGAGCGCATTGTCATGGACCTCATCAGGCCATTTCACCAGAGTGCACGTGGATATTGCTTTGTATTAGTTCTGGTGGATTATGCAATGCAATATCCCAAAGCAGTGCTGCTGCGCACCATTCCTGCAAAGAGTGTGGCACAGGCGCTGATTCAGGTCATCTCCCAAGTCAACATCCTGGAAAGAGATACACGTTGTTCATGATGTATTGCACACTAAAAGAGCTGTATGAATTATTGGCCGTTAAATCTGTTCACACCAGCATCTACCACCATGACGGGCTGGTGGAGCAACTGAATAAGAATTTAAAGTCCATGATTTGGAAGTTCATTCATGAGGATCACTGCAATTGGGATCGCTGGTTAGACCCTCTATTGTTTGTAGTGTGGCAGGTGCCCCAGGCCTCCATGGGATTTTCTCCTTTTGAGTTGCTGTTCGGCTGAGAGTCACAAGGGGTGTTGGACCTGATGAAAATTGGGAGGAAGGTCCAACCCCAGTGAAAAAAAAGATTCAATACGTGTTGGGGAGGTTACACGAGAAAATTTGCTCCAGGCCCAAGAATGTCAGCAGCGCCTGTACAACAGAGGGGCTAGGCTCAGGGAATTTTCTCCAGGGGATAAAGTGCTTGTATTACTTATTTCTGTCTTTGAGCTCAAAGTTACTCGCACAGAGAGTGGGGGACATTGACTATGAAGTGGTGTTGTCTGACAGGGGTGGAGCTACACAGATATATCACCTCAACCTGCTTAACGCATGGAGACAGGCTGAAACTGCTTCTTTGGTGAGCCTGGTTAAGGAGAGAGATGAGTCGGGGCCAGAGGTGCCAAATTCAAACATCCCCACCTCCCTCCATCGTGATGACCATCTCATACTGGCCCAGAGAGCAAATGTTGCGCACTGCAACAGCGTTTTGCAAATGTGTTCTCCCTGCTGCCCGGCTGTACAAATAGAGCACCATTTTAAAACACAGCCTGGCATGACAGTGTGTTCACAGCCCTACAGGTTACCTGAGCATAAGAGACAAATTGTTCACATAACCTTATTGCTGCAAAACATACTGATGGCATTAGTTACAGAAGAATTTCTAAACTGCTGAAGGTTCCAGTGGCTTTTGGGGCCATAATCCAGAAGTGGAAAGAACAGTTGTCCAAGAGCCAAGGGCCACTGGTCGAGAACTACAGAAAGACCTGAAATCAGGAGGTACAATTGTTTAAAAGAAAAATAATGAGTAATAAACCAAACCATCAGGGCCTGTATGCATTGCTTAAGAAAAATCATGATGAAAGCATGTTTGTTGAACAACATTTAGACAAGCCTGTGAAATATTGGGAACATATAGTTTGGTGAGATGAGACCAAAATTGAACTCTCTGGATGCCATAATACACACCATATTTAGAGGTCAAAAGGAATATCACCTCAAAAATACCATACCAAAAGTGAAGTTTGGAGGAATGGACAGAGATATTCTTCATAAAGATCTGCTGCCATCTACTGGGAAGATGAAGATAAAATGAGGATCAATGTTTCATCAAGACAATGATACCAAACACCAAACCAAGAACAACCTCAATTAGTTTCAGAGAAAGAAATATGCTGCTAGAATGGCCAAGCCAATCACCTGACCTGAATCTAATTAAAAAACTATGGAAAAGGCATTCAAGAGCCCATGAAACCTTCAGAATTTGAAGACTGTGTGGAAGAATGAACCAAAATCACACCTGAGAAATGCATGCAACTAGTTTCTCTAAACAGCCGGATTCTTGAAGCTGTCATCACCAACACAGGCTTTTGTATGAAGTATTAAATACATTTCAGTAAGCATGTTAAGTACTTTTTTCCTGTGTCATTATTACACATAACTTAATTTACCCATCGTCTTTGTTGTGTAACACCTTGGTAATGAGACACCTTTTTATAGGCCATCAGTTGGGACTGAACCTCTGATAATATTTGCACTAAGCAGGATTGCTTTCCAATTACTGATAGATTTCAGGGGGTGTCATGCCTTTTCATGATTTTTTACACTTTGCACCCTTCAGGTGTTCAATACATTTTTCCTGTATCATTAATGTAATTTATGGACATCTATGGTATGATTTCTTTGCATCTTTGCATCTTTGCATCATTGCTAGTAGAGCTGGACTGGGATAAAAAAAAATCCTCCCTGACATTTTTGGTCTAGGCAGTCCATCATGATCGCTCAAAAAAAAAAAAGCATCCATATATTATGTATACATTTCATATTGTTTGATTATTGATATTGAAAGATTTTCTTGTTAATCAGGTTTGAATAGTTGTTATTGGATTAGTTATTAGTTGCACTGCTAATAGCTAAAGCTACACTTTAGCTATTAGCAGTGCCTCGTGGTCAAAGTGGCTATTCATTTTACCACCTCCACGGGACAAGACTATGTCCCAAGACTGTCCATCTGCATCTAGAGGACAAAGGTCACTCTTTTGTGGACACCAATGTTCACATTTTGGACAGAGAAGACAGATGGTATGAAAGAGGAGTGAAAGAAGCGATGTATGTCCACTGTGAACAACATATTTGAACAGAGGCGGTGGCTTACGACACCAACTGTCTACCATCTATAATCCAGTTTTGAGATCCCTTTCTAGATGCCTTAACGCCCACTCACATCCTGGACCATTTGACCTCAGGAAATCACATGATAGGGTGGGGCTAGGTTTCACAATGAGCTCATCCGAAACCTTGGCTGGTTGTGACCTACACCTGTTTTCACACCTTGGCTCGTGTGATTAGGTAGAGAATCATTAGGGGGTCCATTGTCCCTCCTGGGGGGGCACTCCACAGGGCTTAAATCTGGGACTCTCCACCATCTGACCCTAGAACTGAAGAAACTGTTCGGATGAGTAGTGAAACATCTTCAAGCAACTTAAAGAAGTCCAGACGCTTTTCTTTCCAAGTTCCTTAGACTATTCATTTTACCTGAATCCTCGAATCTCTCCCTAATTATGTCTCTTCATCTATTTTCTCACTACCTTAATTTCACCTTCCACTGTCTTTTCCTCACTCTGTTGTTATGACTGCGGTCTCTCCTCCTGTAATTCTCCTGTGACTATGTGACCTGGTTACTGGTTGTTTCTGGTACAGCAGCAGCAGGGCCCCCGACAGCTAAAGTGGTTAATTTGACACATTTTTCTGCATTTATTTTTAGTTGACTTGCCATGGTAAGTGATACATGCAGGTTTTAGAATGTGAAACAAAACATAACAACAAATTGATTTTCTATGACTCTGAAACATTTGTAAATGATCAAGGTGTACTTACTTGGTATGTATCATACAGCACATGGTATATCTGGTGTTAAATACATATAAATATATATGGTATTATTAATACTGTATACTGTTCATTAACATTTTTTTAGGGTGACCAACCGTCCTCTTCTTTTGCACTTGTTGACTCGTAAAAGCCTATATGACATTTTTTATTTCACGATTCATTAACCACACAGAGAAGGCATCGTTTAAATATGTTAAAGGTTTTTTTGAAGCATTTTATTATTAAAGTTCTTCATGACTGGGCCAAGTGTTCTCTTTTTTTGGAAATCAAAATATGCCCTAATTTATTATTAACTGATATTTATGCAAATGCAGTTTGTTGCTATGGTTTTTCTGCTGTGTCATTTCTTTTGTTTTCAGCAGGTGTTGAAGCAGATTCTCATTGTTTTTTCTCTGTCCTTTTGTTAAATTCAGAGTCAGCTGTTAAAGTAAGAACGGCACATTTTTACATCAGGGGACGAGCGACATAGGCTGTATCCCAATTCAGGGTCTGCAGCCTTAAAGTATGCAGCCTCAACAGTCCTCAAGGGCCGCGTACTCAAAGACCGCTAAGGCCGGAAGTGCGAGGCTTGTAGGCTTGTGAAATGGGACGGTCTAGCCTCCGTCGCGCTGCCCAATTTGCCTACACTGTTAGAAAAAGCGTCTTGAAAAAGACGCTGGGGCAGCTGGGGCGCCAAAATACGACCGTATAATTACAGAAAATAACTCCCGCATAAAAATACGGTTATTTCCAGTAATGAAAATACAAGTAGTTGCGCTAATTTGACATGGGATCTCGCCTTTTTCAAGTGCCGCTAAACATTAAATTAGGAACAAGTTAATGTCATTAAACAGTGAAATCATCTATCAATAGAAAAAGAAAACATCCCCAAAAAACAGTAATATTCCGGCAGCTGGGGCGCCAAAATACGACCGTAAAATAACAGAAAATAATTGTCCCATAAAAATACGGTCATTTTCAGTAGTGAAAATAGAGTTTGTTGCGGTAATGTTACATGGGATTCTGCCTTTTCCAAGTGCTTTTAGACATCAAATTAGGAACATTGTAACGTGATCAAACAATGAAATTACCGATAAACAAGGTCAATGAATGTGGCAATATGAATCATAATACGTAAATGTCCAGAAATATACAGTTAACAGTTGGTTTAACTAATAATGGATTGCATGCTCTGGGACAGACTGACAGAGGTGAGGCTGGCGTATTGCACCATCGGCCCCTCTGGCCATCGCCAGTAGGTGAAGTGTCTTGACCACGGACACAACGACCGAGAGTGTTCGAGCCAGGGCTCGAACCGGCAACCTTCTGATCACAAGGCAAACGGCCAACTCTTGAGCCACGATCGCCCTAACTAGCAATGATAATAATACTTATGTAATGTAAAACAAGCTTATAGGGATCATGTTATATACTTTACCATAGCATTACATTTGAATTCAACAGTTCAATCTTTCAAATAGCGGACAGATATTTGTGGAATCATGATACATTTGTGAATGTATTTTAACAATCTAAATATGCATATGTACAGACAGATACATTTAATAATCATGACAATTATGTTTCATTACATTACAGTGATTTGACGTTAATTTACATTTGAAATGTGAAGTCAAAGTCTATTTACGTAACTTTAATGATATTCTAGAAGAACAGAACAAAACTGTAAAATGCACGATTCTTTCCTACGGTCGCAGCCATACCCGCGACCTTGTCGTTGTTAGTTCACATTCATTGGCCGATGCTTAGCGTCATGTTATTATGTGTCCCAACATCCAGTGGCATATCACATTGTTTTCATGGCCACACCCTCACCCCAGGTGCAGAGGCCTATTTCTGTTCAGGAATGTTGTGAATACTTTGAGAGTTATATTAATTGCAATTCCTACTAGTGATGCGCGAATCATGAACGAATCGTTCAATACTCGAGAATCACTTTACTGACTCGTGAATCATGATTCACAAGCGCAACTGACTCACTGACTCATCCCTGTTGCTGTTAGCAAACTAATTTCATTAGTAGAAATATATCTAGCTTATAAATCAAATTGTGAAGAAAAACACAACATCCAGTATCTTAACAAAACCATTTCTGCTCTGAACTGGAAGAAAAAACCCTGAGTAGAAGCTCACATCAAGACAATAGCTCCTCGGTTCACAGTAGTATCGCTCTGCTAACATGCTAACAGCACATTTGAGCTACTCACCCCCTCCCTTCCTGCGCTGAATCGTAGGGGAAGCAAATCACTCAGGACTCACTAACCCCCTCCCTCCTGTGCTGAATCGTA
Organism: Oreochromis niloticus; assembly: GCF_001858045.2. Classification (NCBI taxonomy): domain Eukaryota; kingdom Metazoa; phylum Chordata; class Actinopteri; order Cichliformes; family Cichlidae; genus Oreochromis; species Oreochromis niloticus. The sequence continues at coordinate 4,004,050 of NC_031965.2, forward strand.
GTGTAAGCAAATCACTCAGGACTCACTAACCCCCTCCCTCCTGTGCTGAATCATAAAGCGCGCGAATCACTCATGACTCGCTCACCCCCTCCCTCCTGTGCTGAATCATAAAGCGCGCGAATCACTCATGACTCGCTCACCCCCTCCCTCCTGTGCTGAATCATAGAGCGAGCGAATCACTCATGACTCGCTAACCCCCTCCCTCCTGTGCTGAATCATAGAGCGAACGAATCACTCACTCACTCACTCACTCACCCCCTCCCTCCTGGCTCGCAGCTACTTCTTCTTCTTCTTGGTTGGCAACCAATGTTAAGGCGCACTACCGCCCCCTGGCTCACAGCTCAGTGGACATTTAGATGAGAAAATATATATTTGACACATGTAAGGAAAATACTAATAAAATAAAAATAAACAAAATAAATGTTCCCTTTAGAAATTCTTTTGCTCTTTTTTGCTATATAAAATAGTTGTTTTCTTTAAGAATCACTCATCTTAGCAGTAGGATTTACATTAAAAGAGAAACAAATTAAGTTTGAGTGAAAATGTACATTTTTTGCACTCTGGTCAACTGACTCAGTGACTCAAATGACTCAAAAAACCTGATTCACTTTGGTGAGTGACTCATTAAAACTCGATTCAGTAAAAAGAATCAAATTTACCATCACTAATTCCTACCTCTACATTTATTTAAAAAAATATATTTAGCACGGCATGGCCGTGAACTGATTTACATTGTAGCATGCAAAGGAATCTTAACTAAGAAGCTCAAAGAGAGAGATTGAGCTTATTATTCAACCCCAAGCTGTTAGGGGGAGCTCTTTAGTAAAACACTTTCTGGTGCTTCCATGTGCCTCAAGGTTCAACAACAGCAGAACAGAAGTCACTCATGGTACATGAGTGACATCCCGCTACAAAACAACAACTGTCAGTGACTCTGCACCACGGCGCAAACACAACATTCAAGATAACAGTTAAAAGTAACTAACCATAAACAATAAAACAAGAACATCTAAACAGCAGCACATGTCCCAAGGCATGATGGGAGAGAACTAGCTGTTTCTGGATGTATTTTTACGATCTAAATATGCATATGTACAAAAAAATATATTTAAAAAACAAGTAAATTGTGTTTTACTATATTTACAGTGATGTTATGTTGTTTTACCTTTGACATGTAAGATCACAGTCTGCTTATGTAAATTGAATGATATCCTAGGAAGACAGTACAAAACTGTAAAAAATTACAGTAATATACTTTGACATTACTATTTTTTGGAACAGTGTAGCAACCATGATACTAACAGCTGGAAACGTTTCATACAGCTTTGTTTGACAGAAATGAAGGAGAACATATTTTGTTCATTTGTTTCTACATGAGCTCTGTGTGATTTGATAAGTATCTGAGGCTGAAACCACAGGACTGTAAAACATGATTGTTGGGCTTTATTTCTGTACTGAGCAGTCATTTTAAGATTAGCTAGTAAGTAACAATAAGCTAATGTTGTTCATGAGACTAAAGTCATCTCACTTTGGTAATGTAAATATAATGTGGCCAATATTATAGTTATTATATTAATCATTATTAGTTATTACAGCAGTGAACTTGAACTCTGTGTCAAAGACTCAAGTTGCAGTTATATATATTTCCGATCACCTTAAATCTTCACTCAAAGACAAGTATCTTTGACAGTGTATATACAGATGTATCATATATAAGAGACAAATATTGTTCTTTCAGTATGTTGGCATTACTAAATTTGGCTCAATGCTTACATATATGTGTAAAAACAAAATGTACGAGCTGTGATAACTGTTTCTGATAAAATGAAGAGTAGACTGATATATTAAATATTCCTTTATTGGATGAGAAAATCAGACCATGTCATAACTACTTTAAGTCATACAGAATAGATATCAGAGCCTAAAACAGGCTGACTTCTGCTAAATGGGTCAAACTGGGCAGAAAGTATACAAACACATAACATCCTTATAGAATATGATGTAACACTATAGATCAACTTACCTCAGAATATATAAAGCATATAAACAATTACAGCAATATGATGCAACAAACACAGCAGTACTACTAATCCAAAATACTCAAAGCTTCATAGAACTGAAACATTCCGCTGCTGATACATACTTTAGGTTTCTGAACATTAAACTTGTTTCTGCCTTTCATAGTGTGTAACTTGAAGGCCCTGAGTACTTTCTCCCACACTGAAAACACTGGAATGATAACATTATTTAAACATTACCTAATAAGACTGATTCAGGACAGACGGTTAGTTATTCTAAACTTTTCTAGCAGTCCTTCACAAACAGGGAACAGTCTGTCTATTCTCAACATCTGTCAGCTGGTGCTGGCTCTTCCTCCTCCTCTTCCTCACACACTGCTGAGTTTGTCCTGGTGGATCATCAGGGATGCAAAGCCTCACAGATGATGTGCAGCAGTGGGTCCCTCAGTCTGTCCTCACTCTGGACACTTGCAGTCGTCACACGTGGAAATCAAATGTGTGATAAGCTGCAGGATTCAAACACAAGTGTAACTTATAAATACATGTTCATACTTTTATTCCACAATCAGAGAGAAAGAAACAGAGACAGAGTGCAGGACAGACAGACAGGTGACAGTCTCAGGTGTATACACTGCTACAAAACAGCACAAGAGAAGGAGGATTTAGTGTTTGTCTTATTACGAGTGCTAAACAAGACGAGTTCCCAGATGGTACAGTGGACACATGTGTGACTCCTGTGATTAAAGCATCTTTCTTTCAGCTTAACGAGTGAACCGTCAGCTCGCTCAAACACACGTTAAAGTCCGTTTGGCTCGACACCACCGAACAGAGGCAGCAATTTAACATAGCTAACATTAACAGTGCAGTGAATCCTGCTTGTGCCGTGATATTCAGCACTGCAAACCGAGCAGCATCACTGACTTTCAGCTTGTGTTTGTGGATATATGACTGACTTTAATTACACATAAAATCATCACATTCTCTGTAAGATAAGGTCAACTATATATATATTTAGAAGTAGAGGCTTTAAAACCAAGTTAACGCTGAAAGTACAAACATCACTAATGTCACACAACTTTGCTGACATGTGGCCAACAGTAATGTTTTAATGCTCTTCGTTATTAAACATTCGCACATAAATAAGTGACATCATATTCAGTACTTACTTTTGACAGTTCACTCTTCGGCCGCTCCCTTCTGCCGTATTTTGCGGCAAAATTATCCACACCCACCGCTGCGCTATGAATTGTGGGATATATGGGACCACGAAGCGTGCACCACACCATGCTTGATATTTGGGGAAATTTGTTTTTTTCCCTTTTTTTTTTAAGGAACTTTATTTACAAACAACAGTATAACATTCAAGGCACCATCATTAATCCGAATATGTAATATCCTCGGTTGAGCATTGTAGTAAGAAAGAAAAAGAAGAAAAAACAAACAAACAAAAAAATAAAAATAATAAACACAAAGCCAAAAGACTTAGCACAAAAAAAAGAACAGTCATTGAAGGATTTGAACCAAAGGCAAAAAATAACATGAACAAAAAAGGGCAGTCAAGATTATAAAATAGGGAGGTTTCTTTTTTAACATAGATTAAACTCTTTAAATAAAACAAGTTTATGAGCTTTCTTGTTATTCACAAGTTTCAGCGATTTAGCTCAGAGTTTAAAGTCATTCAGCCATCTGTTTATACATGGTTTAGCTTTAAAGTATCTGCATTTGTGAATAAAAAATTTTCCCATTAACAAAAACGTCCTAATCAACAAGTCAAAATCTGCATTCTCAGCAAGTATTCCAAATTTTATTACTGTCACCGTCAAATGTGGTAACTGAATTCTCCTGGACTGTAGCCAGCTCCACATGTCAGTCCAGAAGGAGTGCACTGATTCACAGTAGAAAAACAAGTGATCCAGACTTTCAATATCATTTTCACAAAAGGTGCAGGCGTTCACATCTAAGTTAAATTTCCGTCTTAAGAATTCATTGGTTGGATAAACCTCATTAATAATTTTAAAGTGAACCTCTACTTTAGGGGAAAGAGGAAGTGAAATATACTTTTTTCTTATCGCCTTAACCTCCATGGTCTCAAATTCTTTAAGGATATAATTTCTTTTAATCGGATTAGGGCAAATTTCATTTATCAAAATATTCCTGATCACCTTGTTTGTAAACCTGCTGTCACCAAATTCAACTCCAGCTATGCAGAGCTGCCTCAGTCCAGGAGAAACTTTAGAGTGCACAATATCTTCTTTTATCATTGATGTCAAAGGGACTGGGATGGCTTTTATTAGGGATTTATATCTCTTAGCATTACATCTTACATCAAATTTCTCACAAAACGTCTCATGTTTTAATAAGACCCCATTCTCATTCATAAAATGAGCTACAGCCCAAATCCATTTAGATCTCCATTCATCCATGTACACAGATTTCCTACACAAACGAATATACCTGTTGTTCCATATAGGGGGTTTGTGAGGAGTAAAGTTATGTTTATAGATTAATTTCCAGTAGAGAAGGGCCTGCTGATGGAAAGCTGAGAGTTTAACAGGTAACGAGCTGCAATCAAAGTCACAACGTAACAAAAAGTCTATTCCACCCATTTTGCCAAAAATCACATTGGGAATAATGTTCCAAAATGAATTTTTGTTCCTACTGAAAGATCTTAACCATTTCAATTTTAGTACACCATTCATAACATCAAAGTCAATGGCATTAGCCCCACCCTCTTCATAATTCTTAATCATATCATTTTTCTTTATATAATGACATTTGTTCCTCCATATGAACCTAAAATTAAGATTATTTATAGATTTAATTAGTTTTGGAGATATGGGCAAAGAAAAGGCTGGATAGATTAGTCTGGATAGACTGTCCATTTTCTTTAGCAAGATTCTCCCAAACAGAGTTATGTCCCTTTGCAGCCACCTGTTTAAAATTGACTTACACTTTTCTATATTGGTACAGATATTCTTATTTTCTGTTGATATCTTATCCTTGCAAATTACAATGCCCAGATACTTCACCTCTTTTTTGATCTGTATATTATTTATTGCTTGCAGGGGACACTCATGCAGAGCTAGAATTTCACATTTATTAATATTCAGCTGTAGGCCAGAAGCTTTGGAGAAGTGGTTGATCACCTGTAAGGCTAAAGGAATCTGGTCCTCATTTTTTAAAAACAGGGTGGTATCATCTGCCAGCTGACTGATTATTATCTCTTCACCCATCACATTTAACCCCTCAATGTTACTGTTTTTAATCAAAATAGACAACAGCTCAGCAACCATGATGAACAGAAGTGGTGAGCTGCTACATCCCTGCCTTATCCCTCTATTAACCTCAAACCTTGAACATGTACCATGTTCTAGCAAAACAGAGCTGTTAATGTCATTATATAGCATCTCTATAACATTGATAAATTCCTCTCCAAAACCAAAAGACTGCAGAGTTTTAAATATGAACATATGTTCAACTGAGTCAAATGCTTTGTAAAAATCCAAGAACAGGATGTATCCTCTCTATTGGATTATTTCACTGTACTCAAGGAGGTCCAACACCAGCCTAATATTGTTATGAATTAGTCTTCCTTTCAAAAAACCTGATTGTGTTTCACTGATAATGTTTGAGATGCCTTTCTTTAGCCTCTCAGCTCCAGCTCCAGACAGGATCTTATAGTCAGTGTTTAGTAAGGTGATGGGTCTTAAATTGTCTAAAATTCTTTTATCCTTACCAGATTTAGGAATCAGGGTTATCAACCCTTGTTTCATGCTTGGCATCAGTTCTTTTTTCTCTATCGATTCCTTTAATGCATCAAATAAGAAAGTTCTTAGGTCCTTCCAGAAGAATTGATAAAAATTAGTAGTGAGTCCATCTGTCCCTGGGGACTTGTTTAATGCCATTTTCATGATCACCAAATCCAGCTCCTCAATTTTAAACTCTGAATCACACAGATCTTTGAAAGGCTTGTCAATATGTGGGATGACATTATGAATCTTATCAAAGAAACTATCAGAATCAGCTGCTGAATATTCTGAGGAGTACAATTTGGAATAAAAAGTGAAGACTTCCAATCTTTGCATTCAGTCCCATTTATCAACAAGCTTGTGATTAGATTTCTCTGCTGTCTACACTTTTCCAGCTTACTAAAATATGATGAGTTCTTTTCACCTGCCTCAATCCATTTGGCTCTCGATCTTATAAAGGCACCCTGGGCTTTCTCTAGATAAAGATCGTCTAATTTAGTTTGTAACTCTGTCAATAGAAAATTTTATTTTTTAGTCAGTATAAGCTTTTAATGATATAAGTTTACTTGTGATGGAATGCTGCATGATGATCATTTCCTAGCTTAGAACTGATTGTACTTTTCATTGTTTTGGACTGATTGTTCTTTATAAAACGTGTTCTGATATTTGTATCTGAACCTTCCCACAGCGATAGTAAGAAGTCAAACAAGCAGTTCTGACCTCACACGCACACACACACACACGCACACACACAATCACATACGCATATGCTCACGTCACTGAACAAATGTATTCATTTTTCTTGTGTATAAATAAAGGCAAGTGCAAGAGCAGAGCGCACACTTCACAGGGCCCCCACTCTGATGTGAGCGTTCTGTGAAACGCCCTTGCAAGTTAAAATTGCAGCGTCTGTGTGTGTCTTCACTCTTAGACTCTCAGCTGAAGAAGTGTCATTTAAAATAAATCTCTTGACAAACTCCATCAATTTATTCTTCTCTTGCACGTTTAGTTTTTCTTTACTACAGCACTGAGTTATTTCACGAAGTAAATTACTTTCATATTCCCGTTTTTCCCTGTTCAGTTCTTTGCAGAATTTTATAGTGAATTCTCTAATTTTGAATTTGACAAATTCCCATTTCTGTATATTACCCACTACTGAGTCATTATTTTTTATATCTGTAATTATATGTCTAATTTTATCACAATACTTGTCCTTATTTAAAAGGCTGGCATTAAATTTCCAATATCCCCTGCTACTACGTTTCATCTTTGTTGGTTCTAAGACAAGATCAATGAAACAGTGATCAGATAGGGGTGCTTTGGAAATTTTAGATTGTGAAGTACACCTCAAAATGTCATCGCTCACTAACCAATAATCAATTCTTGACCTGATTTCTCCATTAGGTTTAAACCATGAATAATTCTTAACTCCAGGATTCAAACTTCTCCAAATGTCTGTAAAATTATTAACACTAGAAAAGTTCTCAATAATGTTATTCTGTTGCCTCCTTCCTAAGCGAGGAGGCCATCTGTCCATCCACTCATCTGGTGTCATGTTCCAGTCTCCTCCTACTAGGATGTAGGATGTATCTGTGGGGTACATAACTTTAAACTCTGAAATAACATTTGTTAGATTTTCCAATAGACTTTTATTTTGACCCTCATTATTATGTCCATAAAGATTTGTGACAATTAGAAATATACCTTCGCTCTTCAAAACTGCAGTTAACCAATGACCCTCTCTATCAGCTTTATATGTTATAATCTCCCTTGGGAACTTATTAAAACAAATCGCCACACCTCCAGATCTGTTAGATCCATGACTGAAAAGAATCATGTCTCCCCACTGATTAGGACGACAGGTAGAATGGCGGCGCTGGGAGATGCTGAAGGGTATGACATGGTAATGCAATTCAATAAGAGTAGCAACCCATTTTTGTCAGAATGCCTGGAGAGTGGCACAGTTAATGTGGACCGTGCTACTAATGTAAACAATAGAATCTATAGCGGCAACCCCTTCATCACGGACGTAGAGTTAACGCCAGCGGCAAGCATAGCAGCAGCCAATATGACAGAGTTTGAGGCTGCATGACATCTCACCCTGCCACCTTCAGCTCACACCAACCCTTTCTTAACACCAACAGCAAAGCAGAATGCTACGGAAGCGTAGAGCTGCCACCCAGGCAAAAGAAAAATAGAAGTATATCACATTATAACGTGAAAAGTTTATTGTTCTAACAAGATACTTTTCATGTTTGTACAATATATTTTCACGTTTGAACAACATAAAATCACGTTATTACAATATACATAATTATCACGTTCGTACAATATAATATTTATATTGTACGAACGTGATATTTATATTGTACGAACGTGATAATTATGCATATTGTAATAACGTGATATTATATTGTTCAAACGTCAAAAGTATATTGTACAAACATGATAGTATATTGTACAAACATGAAAAGTATCTTGTTAGAACAATAAACTCTTCACGTTATAACGTGATATACTTCTATTTTTCTTTTGCCTGGGTGGCAGCTCTACGCTTCCGTAGAATGCAGTGTGCAGCGAGTTTGAGCAGTTTCAGTGCTCAGACTGTGAAGGCCCTGGTAATATTACACCTACACCGCTTACAGGGGGACGGCATGGCACACATGATCACCTATCTCGGATTGTTACATCTCTGCCATGCAGCCAGCCATTCACCGCCATGAACTGTACCTGCAATGTCCCTACAAAACCACAGTTTACTGAGCCAGCGAAGCTACACATTATGCCAGGTACACCCCAACCTGCGCAATACAGCTATGAAATGCCAGCTCAGGGCTATTTTTCCCCAACACCTCGCATGGTAATACTAGCACCAGCTGGGGGGTGTGGGCTTTGTAAACATGGCCAGGGTCACAGTTCAAAACAAGCCACGCCAGGGCCACGCGGTTGTTTTCCTCGTGCAGTGCAAGACAGTGGCTTTGCAGATTGTAGTGCTGATGAACAGACGAGGGGCGAGGAGAAAATCCCCACATTACAACCAGACCATTTCGATGGGTCAGGGTCATGGAAAGACTTTCTCTATCAGTTTGAGACCTGTGCAAAGGCCAACTGCTGGACGGAGAAGACCATGGCTGTCCAACTCAGATTCAGCCTGAGGGGCGCGACTGGAGCCATAATTCACAAAAACCCCAAATCTGCTCGCTGGAGTTACCAGAGGATTGTGGAGGAGGTGGAGGCTGCCCATGGGCCGTGTTCAGAGCATGCAGCAGCCATTGGCATTGAGCTACAGCAGAGAATCAGGAAACCAGGTGAGGCTCTGCACACCCTCAGAGATGATATATATGAGAAGGTTTCCATTGTGTATGCCAACCGCTCCGAGCTGGAGCAGGACTGTATTGCTGTGGAGATCTTCACTAATGCTTTGGCAGATGCTGAAATGGTCCAGAAATTGTTGGAAGAACAACCACGCACCCTGGCGAGAGCCTATGAAATCGCCCACAGGTTCGAGACAACGAAAAGGGCCGCCAGGGCAGTCACGCAGCTTATGCAGCCAGGGGCACGAGTCTCTGCAGCACAGGGGGCCCGAACAGCTGCATTATGGGAGAATGTTCATATGCTAAGCTATGAACCACCGGAGAGAGCTCAAAGACCTTACCAGCGTGGGCGCCAAAGCTGGAGTACATTTAACAAGTCAAGCAGGAAGGAGGCTGTTTGCCATAACTGCTCCGGCATAGGACATCTACAGAGGAACTGCCCCTCTCCTCGCTCACCTGCCCAAAAGCCTGTAAAAGCTGCTAGGGGCCCAGCCCCTGACCCAGGCACAGTGTTCCATAACGGAGGCCAAGATGTGATGTGTGTCCAGATAGTAATACAGGGACGGGAAATACGGGCCTTGCTGGATTCTGGTGCACGGCGGAATGTGCTGCCCCTCCACCATTTTAACACCATCCCCGCAGAGTCAAGACCCCAGGTGTAGGCATCCATTGCTCAGACTCTACAAGGCATTGGTCCGGAGGGATTGGCAGTCCTGGGTGAGGTCATCCTGCCTGTGCATGTGGGGAGCAGTGTTAACAGTGTAGACTTTCTTTTGGCCGACATGGCTGAGGGCACTGAAGTTATCCTGGGGCACCCTTTCCTGCAACAATCCTGCGCTTGCTTGGCCTATGGCCGCCAAGAGATAACCCTGTTTGATGAAAAGATACCATGCTTTAGCTTGTGCCCTCAACCCCAGGTGCTTGTTGTCAGGGTGGCACGCACTTCGGTTTTGGAACCAGGCTGCGAGTATGTGGTCCCCGGATTTTCCAGCTTCCACTGTGCTGCTCATAGAGACATGATGCTTTGCGGGGCGCAAAGGGCTTTGTGGAGAAGCACCAAGTGCTGGTGGCTCACGCAGTTGTGCAACCTCGTACACCCTCTAGCATCCCAATCAGAGTCTTTAACCCTGGGGCTGCAGCTGTTACCTTAAAGCGGGGTGCCGTGGCAGGGGTTCTTCAGCCGGTGCAGGTCCTGGAGGGGTCGGGGAGTCACCCACCAAGGGTCTTGGCAGCCCTTGAGCTTAATGGTACTGCCCCTGCTTCTGTGCCAAGCCATTTGCAGGCCCTTTATGCTGATAGCATAAAGGTTTGACTCACGTTGCCCGTTGCGAACTGGCAGGCCTGCTGCGGTCCTATGGTGATGTTTTCTCCACTGGCCCAAATGATCTTGGTCGCACCAGTGTTGTCCAGCATGACATCCTGACCACGCCAGGGCCACCAGTTAAGCAACCACCACGCAGGATGGCAGGGGACAAACAAATAGCAGCCGACCAGCAAGTACAGCGGAGCCTGGAGGCTGGGCTGCCCCAATTGTGATGGTGAAAAAGAAAGATCAGAGCCCCAGAATGTGTGTGGACTATAGACCACTAAATGAGCGAACTCTTAAAGACGCTTATCCCCTGCCACGCATCCAGGACACCCTTAACACGCTTTCCACTGCCAAGTACTTCAGTACACTAGACCTGATGTCAGGGTACTGGCAGGTAGAGATCACCCCCAGAGCCCGAAAAGCAGCTGCATTTTGTACGCGTAAGGGATTGTTCGAGTGGAATGTGATGCCTTTTGGACTGTGCAATGCACCGGCCACATTCCAGAGGCTTATGGACAGAGTCCTGGCTGGGCTGCAGTGGGAAACGTGCTTAGTGTACCTTGACGACATCATTGTCCTGGGTCAGGATAGCACCCAGATGCTGGAGCGGCTCGAGCAAGTGTTCATCAGATTGCGTGGAGCCAACCTAAAACTGAAGCCATCTAAATGCTGCCTGTTCCGGGAGCAGGTTGCCTATCTGGGCCATATCATCTCTGCTGGAGGTATTTCCACAGGTCCCCAGAAGGTTCAACAGGTGACGGAATGGCCTACACCGCGGACCGTCACAGAAGTGCGTCAGTTTGTTGGCTTAGCCTCATACTACCGCCATTTCGTGGAGAACTTTGCCACAATAGCCAAACCCCTCCATGAACTCACTAAGAAGTATGCCCATTTTAACTGGACTGCTGAGTGCCAGGAAGCATTCCAGGAATTAAAAAGGCGGCTTACAGCAGCCCCTGTCCTGGGTTACCCACTGGACCAGGGTGACTTGTTCCTCGACACTGATGCCAGCGATTGTGGGATCGGAGCAATTCTCTCCCAAGTGCAAGGGGGCGAAGAGCGGGTCCTGGCTTATGGGAGCAGGTGGCTGTCAGCTACCGAACAAAACTATTGCACGACCAGGCGAGAGCTTCTGGCAGTTGTGGCATTCACTTCCCACTTCAGACAGTACATGCTGGGTAGGCCATTCACTGTCCGGACTGACCATAGAAGCCTCCGCTGGCTGACCAGGCTAAGGGAGCCTGAGGGCCAGCTGTCCTGCTGGTTGGAGAAGCTGGCAGAGTATAACTTCCAGGTGCTGCACCGACCTGGGAAAAACCACCAGAATGCAGATGCACTTTCCAGGAGACCCTGCCGTACTTCATGCCCGTGCACAGTTCCAGAGCCCACCATCAACAGCGGCCAGTTTGAGCATAAGGGTGTGCAGTGTAACTTAGGGGACTGTCATACCAGCATAAACCCCCCAGGGCAGCTCCTAGTGGGGGTAGTGGGGCCCGATGGTAGCAATGGGGAAAGCTGGGTAGCAGGACCAGAGTGTGCACCTGTAGCAGCGGTGGACTGTTGTGTCGGTAGTAGCCACGATACCCACCCAAATATCCACCGGGTGGGTGAGTCACATCACACTAGCCTGTTCAGTGGCTGGACCCCAGAACAGCTCGTGGCTAGCCAAAAGACCGATGTGGATATAGGCCCAGTTTGGGAATGGAAGGAAAAGGGGGCAGGTCGGCCAGTCTGGGCCAATATAGCAGCATGCAGCCCCGCAACCAAAGCCTACTGGGCGCAGTGGAAAAGACTGTATCTAAAAGATGGAGTACTGGTGAGGAAATTCCACTGTGCAGAAAGTAATGTGTTTTTCCCTCAAATCCTTCTGCCTCGCGCTTATCGTCACTCGGTAATGCAGCAGATGCATGATGGCCCAGTGGGCGGCCACTTCGGGGCAGAAAGGACCCTGGCACGCCTGAAGAATAGGTACTACTGGTACAACATGAAAGATGATGTGACCCTGTGGTGCCGGACTTGCACCAGTTGTGCTGAAAGGGCGCGGCCCCTAAAAACCCCCAGGCAGCAATGGGCACGGTACGTGTCGGCGCCCCCATGGAAAGAATTGCAGTCTATCTGATGGGGCCGTTGAACGAAACAGAGAGACATAACCGGTTTATATTGGTGGTACAAGACTACTTCAGCAAGTGGGTGGAGGCTTATCCAGTCCCCAATGAACAAGCACCCACGGTGGCAGAAAAGGTTGTTGCGGAGTGGGTGTGTAGATATGGAGCCCCACAGTCTCTGCATAGTGACCAGGGCACCAACTTTGAGTCAGCTGTGTTCCAGGGGATGTGTGAACTGTTCGGAATCAAAAAGACACACACCACGCCGTTTCACCCACAGTCTGATGGCCAGGTGGAGCATTTTAATGCTACCCTTCAGAAGGCCTTAGCCACCACCGCGGAGCGCTGCCACTGGGACTGAGATATAATGATCCCATATGCTGTCATGGCTTATCGGGCAACTAAACACAGCTCCACAGGACTGACCCCGAACATGATGCTTCTGGGGCGAGAGATAACTGAGCCTATTGACTTGGTCGCGGGTCTGCCCGCTGATGAGATCCCAGGCTGCACTGTACCGCAGTATGTGGTGCAACTCAGGGAAAGGCTGGTGCTTTCCCACCAACTGGCATGAGAGGCTCTTGGGAAATCTGTCGAGCGTGCTAAAAGACAGTACGATAAGAACATCTGCCAAGTTCAGTATCAAGTCGGCGCTGCAGTGTGGCATCTGATCAAAGGGACTAAGAGGGTGCGGCACAAGGTTCGCAAGTTCTTGCCTTCCTACGAGGGCCCCTACTTTGTAGTAGGCCTGCTGGATGATTTGGTCTACTGCATTAAAAAGGGGCCCCGAGCAAAGGCTAAAGTGGTTCATCATGACAGACTCAAGCCTTATCACTCAAGAGCGCCGCTGGACAACAGCTGGGTCTTCCAAGACTCCGACCAGACAGCACCTATTGAGGTGCTTCCCCCAGCGCTTGACGAAAGTGATTCTGACATTGACATCGGTCCCTTCGACTTGTGGGAGGCCCCATCCGGGGCAGATCAACCAGATACTGGCGCGTCCCTGAGAACTGGCTCTCCACCACCCGCTCTGGGAGATGGTAGCGGGTCGCCAGCCAGCCCTGTTCAGCCTTACGTGGATGAGGCTGAAGGACCAGGACATCACCCCTCTTCTAGTTCCACACCCTGTTCCAGACCACAGCGTGTACGGCGGGCGCCGGACATGTTTGGTGACTGAGTCAGTCACTAGGGCTAGTATGCCCAAACTGAGTCGGGGTGTAGGCGGATCGCTGCCCTGCTCAGTCATTTGAACATTTAAAAAAAAAAACAATTGCCCATGTTACAGATGTTAAGTGATATAAGACTGTTGTAGATTGAATTGTTACAGGGGGCTATTCTTACGTGTACTGTTGGGCTTGTTTGTCTTGCTGTTTGCTGGTAATATGGCTGTCGACGGGCTGCAAGTTATTGTTTGAACCGTTTATACTAACGAAGTAGAGCTGGACATGGGGGTGAATGGTGTAAGAGAGGGGCAAAAGTCCAGCTGTAATGCCTTAATGTTGTAGCGCATCTTGAATAATATGGGCCTCACCTCTGGACGCTCATGGGATCAATGTAATTGCTGTTGTGTGTGTGTTTTTATTTTCTTTATGAATACTATATATGTGAAGGACGGGATATGGACATTGACCTGCACCTTCCTCGAAGTGAACCCTGTGCATTCTATGGTTTTTTTGTGCAGGATTTGGACAGTTGTCTACTTCAAGATCGTTCCCTCCTAAGGATCGCCATTTATGGACTGGGGGGGGGAGCGTGAGTGGCATGACTGCTGTCTCGCATAGAATGCTGTATGTTTCCTTGTTAATGGGGGTTCATGTGCTGGAATGATGTTAAGGGTTTAATCATCATCCAGAGTGGGGGTAGTGTTACAGGCATGGCCCTTTAAGGGTGAAGCCTGATGGGAAATGTATTCGGGATGTGTGTAGCGGGACGGCCCTGTGTGTGTGTGTGAGTGAAGAGAGAGAGAAGAAGGGAAAAGTAACAGTTAGCAACAGAAGAGACAGAAAGAAAATTAGTAAAAGGAATGTAATAACTCCCTCGGCAGCCAGAGTTCTGTCGGCGATGCTCGCTGTGAGTGAATTGTTTCAGCTCACTGTACATGGTGTTCGTGCCTTGGAGAAGAAATAAAGTTCGGTGAAGCAGTTTTCCTACGCCTCCTTCGATCTTTTTACTAGCGGAGTTGACCTGTACAGTAAGCTAGTTGCCGGCTACGAGCCAGTCACGAAACCTTCAAGTAACTGCCAGATGTTTCCTTACTACGGTTCGGGGCCGCGGATCTGGCGCGGTAACACTTACAGGAATGTCGCTTACAGGAATCTAATCTTTTGTTTGTTTGTTTTTTTACATAGCACTTTATCAAACTGTTGTCTGCTACAGAGTTACAAGTATTATACTAATAATATAGCATCCACCATCTCCTGCTTGCATATTTCTGAAAACATCTTAGTGGTGTGGCGGCCCTGCAAACCCTGTGGATGGAGGATGCAGTGGACAGTGGGAGGAAGCATCCTAAAGCTCTCTTTGCAGACCACCCTGTGTGATTCTCCACTCGCCGACCAGAAAAGATAAACCGCAGGTCTCAGTTGCAGCAGCTCATCCACGTCTGATCTTGCTCGGGCAGATTCAGCAACACTGCCAGAGACTTCCTGTAATCTATTACAGTTGTTAAAGAAACGGTCCAGGAACAGGTCACTCAGGTTAATCCTGTGTGAACAACTGAAAATATTGTTTTTCCATCTTTACATACTGTGTATTTGAAATATTCTTGTTTAATTGTTATTGTTATTTACTTTATTGCTATCAAATAAATATCCAAGTAATATTGTTCAAAGTTAGCGTTATGTTCATACGTGTTACAAATGCCTGTAAATCAAATTGAGTTCAGTGACAATTACTGTTTGTTTGAATCAATTTATTAATAACATAAAACCTTTAAACTAATGCAACACATATAACAATGTAACAAATATATTCAAATAAATAAATTTCTCAATACATAACTCATTTTGGAACTAATCTTTCTAGAAGTGAAAACAGTCTGTCCATCCTCCTGCTCTCTTCTCCTCGGCCTCTCTTTGCTGCCTCATGTCCTCTCTGATGAGGTCTAGCAGCTCATCATCCCTGTCTCTTTTCCTCTTTCTCCCTGTCGTAGGTGGCTGAGCCGCTTCGTCATCGCTGTCGTTTTGGTCACCCACTGCTGTGCTTGGCCCTGGGGTGTCCTCAGGGAGAAAGGACATTAGGACAGGAGGCTTAATGGAAGGCATCTGTCCTATCACCTCATCCATGAGGGCAAACCAGGGCCTAGCAGCAGTGGGCTTCCCACTGACCCCCTCTCCTGAGCCTGGATACTTGCAATCCTAAAGGCAGAGGAAATCAAAAATGACAGCAGGCAAATAAAAACACCACAACAACTCTTAGTAATTGCACATTTATTAACTTGTGTTCTTAAGAATTATCTTCTTGATAACACACATATGTACTTTGTATTCTTTAAAGTTATCTCATGTCTTCTGGCCTGCAAGGGGGTGACTTTCCACTGCAGGCCCATCTTCTCCACAATTGTCCTGATCACACACAACAAATAAGAGAAGAAAGGACACCATGGCAACTATGTTAATCCCTAAACCCAAAGGTTTTCACAGCAGAACACCAGAGGAATACCGTCTGGACATCACAGGTTCTGTACAGCAGCGGTCCGTGAGTCGTTTGGTACCGGGCCACGAGAGTTAAGGCTCCGGTGTGAAATTTATGGTTTTCAGGGGTTTTATCGTTAACTCGGTTTCCCTGAGTCTTTCCCTTGTTGTAGTTGTGTGTCTTATTTTGAAATAAATATTTACACGTTACCATAGCGACCAGAGAGCATTAAGCGGCAGAGAGGACGATGTTACTGTCTATATTGGCGCATTTTCAGGAGGACGTTGCTAATAAAGTTACACAATTACACAGTACATTCACGTTTATTATTATATTTACAAAATACCACAGTTTTTGTCTTGGTCGGATCATTTTATGTGGTTGTATTTATCCATGATACCTTAAAGGCCGCTCCGTGTCTGACATAAACCGGTCTGTGGTGCAAAAAAGGCTGGGGACCACTGCTGTGCAGCATGAGGGTTAATAGGACCGTATGATGTGTAAGGAATATACTTTTTTCTCACATGTTCATCACTCCTACTCTCGTCTGGATTATTTTTTGGTCAGCAGCTCACTGCTGAGTGACATTTCAGACACTGAGATTCATCCTATAGCTGTCAGCGATCATGCTCCTGTATCTTTAACACTAATGCACAAGAATAATACTACGCCAAGTAAAAACTGGAGATTTAATACATCACTGCTTAAAGATGAAGACTTTATTAAATATTTTAAAAAAGAGTGGACTTCATATTTAGACTTTAATGACACTCCCGGAACATCAGCTTCTGTTTTATGGGAAGCAGGGAAAGCTGTGATGAGAGGTAAAATAATTTCTTTCTCATCACATAAAAAGAAAAAAGAAAACAAAAATATTCAGGAATTAGAAAAAACCATCAAATCACTAGAAGAAGCCTACGCGTCCCACCAAGATCACGAAACACTGAACAAAATACGCAAAACAAAACTAGAATTAAATGAGATAATTGATAAAAAAACAAAATTCTTAGTACAAAGACTACGCTTACAAAATTATCAACATAGTAATAAATCCGGTCAATTTCTAGCAAACCAGCTAAAAATAAATAAAGAAAAAACAACTATATGTGCTGTTCAAGATTCATCTGGGAACACAATATATGAACCAAAACAAATAAACAACATTTTCAGGGATTTCTATAAAACGTTGTATTCACCACAAATAAACCCATCTAAAAAGGAAATTGATCAGTTTTTAGACAACATAACTCTCCCAAAATTATTAGACACTCAAGCAATGGCACTGGATTCGCCACTGACATCAGGTGAACTCCAGGAAGCCCTGATAAGTATGCCCAATAATAAGGCTCCAGGTCCAGACGGCTTTCCTGCAGAATTCTACAAAGAATTCTGGACGATTCTAGCACCAGTTTTTTACAGAACGTTGTTGGAAATCAAAGAAAATGGCAGACTTCCATCAAATATGAATTCTGCAAACATTAATCTCCTGCTAAAACTAGGCAAAGACCCTGTATATCCCTCAAGCTATCGTCCAATATCCCTTATAAATGTAGACCTTAAAATAATCTGCAAAGCTCTCTCGAAGAGACTAGAGAAAATAACCCCCCTCTTAATTCATCCTGACCAAACTGGTTTCATAAAAGGTAGGCACTCATCAACTAACACACGTAGATTACTTAATTTGATAGACTACTCATACAGTAAAAATCTTGAAACTACAATATTTTCTTTAGATGCAGAAAAAGCGTTTGACAGAGTTAACTGGAAATTTCTATTTGCAACTTTACATAAATTTGGTTTTGGATCTTCTTTCATCAACTGGTTAAAAATATTATATAATTCCCCAACAGCTTGTGTCAGAACAAATGACCAGACATCCTCCAGCTTCTGTCTCCTGAGGGGCACCAGGCAGGGATGCCCACTCTCCCCTTCACTGTTTGCAATTTTTATCGAACCACTAGTAGCAGCAATTAGACAGAATTCAGTAATTAAGGGCATAAAATGCAAGAACGTGGAACACAAAATCAGCCTTTATGCGGATGATGTGTTACTCTTTCTCCAAAATTCACAAACCAATATCTCTGGGGTGATTGAACTGATAAACTCTTTTGCAAGAATATCAGATTACTCAATTAACTGGTCAAAATCTACAGTCCTTCCGATTAATTGCTCCTTCCATAATTCCTCTTCTACTCCACTGCAATCGGGAAATATAAAATATTTAGGTATTAATGTTTCTCCCAAGCTTGCAGATCTAACTAAATTAAACCATATCCCACTTTTAAAGAAAGTAGAAGGTGATCTGGCTAGGTGGAAATGTCTACCCATATCACTCATGGGAAGGGTTGCCGCTATAAAAATGATGGTATTACCAAAAATAAATTATTTATTCTCAATGATCCCAACTAAACCGCCGCAAGATTGGTTCAGATCTCTAGATTCATGTCCAAATTCCTTTGGAAAAATAAGCCCCCATGTATAAGCTTAAAAACACTACAAAAGACCAAGGATAAAGGAGGATTAGAACTACCTAACTTTCAGCCAACAGGCTTCAGTTTATCTCAGGATGGCAAAAACACATCCTCTTAGATGAACCTTGGCTAGATGTAGAACAAGCACTTTGCAATAATCTAGAGATTTCAGATCTACCATTTATCAGCTCTGTGAAAAGATTTTGTTTATTATTCAAATATGCTTTGCTTGTAACTGTGTAAACTCTGAATGATGATTCACCCTGATAAAACATGAAACCTTGCCTATGCTTATCAAATGCCTGTGAAGACAAGTTCCTGTGCAAAGAGCAACGGAAAATGCCACTTAAGCAGACGTTTAGTATAGTACAGACAGAATGTTTAGTAAGATATGCATTTGTCAGTTAAGCAATATATTCTGAGAACAGGCGGAGACTGCCTCCGTCTGCTGTGTAACCTACATGCCTATATAACCTGCAATAAAGAAGAGTACTGTGTGACTCTCCCGAGAGTTCACCCATTGTACATATGATTTTTTATATTGTCTCATTGTGTCTCTGTTTTACTTTGGCAGCTTTCTATTTGGGAATTTTCCCCTGACATTTCTTGGTCCTTCGAAGCCGGATGAGACAGCCTATTTAAAGCAGCTCTCACAGAAAGCACCTCACCAGGTCCCGTCGGTACGAGAAGCCCACGTTGCAACGTTTTACAAGCGGTCCGCACCGTCGGGGGCTGATCAGGTGCATCTGAAGAAACCAGCGCCAAGGTAGGACAGACCACTTTGAGATAATAAAGGTTTGCGCAAAAACGAAAACGAAACTTAAGACTCGTCCAAGACAGACTGGAAGCATTAAGCTCGTCCTGAGGACTGGTAGTCAGCTCGCCCGCAGAGGGTTGGAAGCAGTAAAATAAATATTGAGCTCGCCTAAGAAAGGCTGGAAGCACTACGCTCGCTTTAAGAGGCTGGTAGCGTGAACGCGCGTTAAAACTGTCTGTCTTTTATTGTTTTTTTGGTGGAATAAGTTGATTTCTACAGCACAATAAGGAGGCTGAACTATTCCACTGATTTGTTTACTGTTGGTTGCTGAAGTACTGGTGAATCGAGAGGAAGGTCGTGTTTTATCACGTAAAGGTGACACCGCTTTTGAGAATAGCTCAAAAGTAGAAGGGCGTGTCAGCCACCTCTCTCTGTTCTCGTGCCAGCGAAAGCGCCGCAGGTGTGTGTGTGTATTACTAAGCGCTAAATAAACAAAGAACTATCAAATAAAATAAATCAAAAATTAAATATGGGAAATAAATCTACAAAACCCGAATTGACTGCAGATGAACAATGGTTAGAGAAAAAATGCCCTGGTGCAGGAAAGATAAGCGCAAATAGGTGGAGAAATCCCAAAAAAACAAACTGCACCGCCTGGGAGGGGAACTGTAGCCCTGGCCAAATACAGCAATTAAGTAAATGCCTACACGCAGAGATAGAAAAGACTAGTGGCAAAAAGAAAGTCCTGCGCATGTTCGAATACGTAAGTTTCTTTGTACCATGGCAGGAGGAAAGTAAGAAGCGTGAAGAGAAAAGAAACAAAAAGCAAAATAAACAAAGCAAAAAGCCACCTACCGAAACCACCAATCCTCCTCTTTATCAAACACCTCCCTCAGCCCCGGGTCCCCTGATACTGAGCAACCATACCCCCAAATCCTCACCCCCCTGTTTCAAAAAATCCCTTTGTAAAACCACAAGACCCTTATGTCTCAGCGAGACAACAACTGAACCTAATGACCCGCGAAGACCCACCGCCATGGCCTCCAGGCCCGTTAGGGCAATTTCCGTTAATTCAGGCGCCAAACCCAAATTTCGGGCGAATAACCGGAGAGCCCCCACAAACGCCAGGTGGGGCACTCCCCAGGGATAGACATCCCTTCACATACACGTTTCTACCGTGGTCGGCCGAAGACAGAAAAAACGTATTAAAAGACGTGCCCCCTTTAAATGAAGGACACCAACAGTGGAGAGATGCAGTAGAATTAATCCGCTCCAGTTGGATGCTAAATGGCCAAGAAATGCTACAGGTCCTACAGGACCTATTAGGCCTCAAATTGGCCCGAGTCCTCGGAAATTACACAGGGCTAAGACAAGATGGCACCATGTTCCCAGCAGGGGACCCAGACCTAGCTACAGCCCTAAATGAGGTATATGAGAGAATTAGAACAACATTAGCGCCTAGGCCAGATTACGGAAAAATAGGAGAAACAAAGCAAAAAGAAAACGAGTCTGCCTCTGACTTCCTAGACAGACTACGACCAGTCTTCAGACAAAACTCAGGGTTAGATTACGAGGAAGGCCCAGAGAGACCTTATCAACAGCAGTTAAAAAACGCATTCCTAAATGGCCTTCTTCCCTCAATCAGAGCTCATGTAGAAAAACACTGGGTAACAATGAACACGGGCAACCTCGCGGATGCCCTGCAATATGCAGAACACGCCACTCGAGTCTTAAAGAAAAAGGAGAAGGGAGGGGTGTTTACTGTAGACCCAGAAACAGGGTTCATAGCCTTTGCAGGTGGATATCAGGGACCCAGGCGTGGACAGGGGCAGAAGAACAACAGAGGAAGGAAGAGAAATGCAGGCTACAAAGGGGATAGGAGAGATAGAGAGGACAGAGATAATCGTTGCTATAACTGTGGGAAAGAAGGGCACTTTGCCAGAGGTTGCAGATACAAAAATGACAATCAGGATAAGTGGCTACCACGAGAAGAGGGAGAAACTGAAATCTTCAATATAGAACAGTTGCCCCTAGGATCTGAACATAAACCCACAGCAATCATCCATGTAAACGGTCAACCAATGACTATGCTTTGTGATACTGGAGCATGCAAAACAGTATTAAATAAAAAGCCCAAAAACTTAAAGCATTCAAATGATACCCTGATAGTCAAATCTGCATCAGGACACACCAGTGTGAAATCATTAACAGAAAGTTTAACACTGGAGCACAAAGACAGCGGCAGGAGCTGTAAAAACCAATGTATATATGATCCATCCTGCCCAGTCAACCTTTTGGGGAGAGATGCTCTAGAAAAACTTAAAATAGGAGTAGTTCCAGGGCCAGAAGGAATGTATGCAAAAACAATGCTGTGCGAGGGACTAGACCCTCAAGTTAACGAGTTGGTAGTGCATGAAGGAGAAGGTGTACCCAGTCACTACTGGACACTGGACCTACCCCCATTAGAACCTTTGCAAAACATAGCTAACCGCTACCTACCAGGCCACTCTAGAAAGCTAAACTTCTCTGAGTACCACAACACCCTGAGATTCAAACAAAGTCCAGGTCCTGACCGCAGTTATGATCAGCAAGTACACCGTCTAGGTCGACAAAAAACTCACCCTGCAACATCTGTACTGGAAAACAAAGAAATAGTTTTGAGCAACCAACTGCCGCGTGATTCTCTCCCAGTCTCTTCCAGGTCCTGCTCACAACACCCACAGCATGCAGGATTGCTGAACGACCCTCGTGGATTCATCAAAGCCACACAAAGAAGGTTGAACCAATCCAAGACCCACCAACATCTCCTTAAAGTGAGTGATAAGTTTAGACTCTGGTCCTCCCCAACCTCTAGTGTTCGCTCGGTGGGGGGTAGGGTGATCAGTGGCAACACTCGTGATCCCACTCCTCTGGCTGAGGTCTACTCATTAGAGGCTACGGGTGTGTCTGGTGGTCGAGAAGAGGAGAACACTCACAGGAATGGAGATGCTAGACAAAGAACCCAAGATTCCACTGAGGGAGAAAGGAGAGATGGACATAGACGACGTCAATATTGGACAACAGGATGCCAGCTGACAACAGTCACAACCCTGTGCTTCATGTTTGTGTTCTCAGTGTTCCTGACAATAGCCATTCCACTAAACTCATTCCACATTGGAGGCTATCAAGGTGACAAGTGGAACAAATATGACTGGTACCTGTCAAGCACGGACTGGGACCAAGGCTGGGACACTGTCTTCACCTATACTGGCAACGACTGGACACCCTACAGTGAGTACTGGCTGTGTGGACAACGTGCCTACTTCATACTGCCACCCGGATGGACGGGCACCTGTGCCCCAATCTTCATTTCAGACCACACCTTCAGGATGTCAGCTGTAAATATCTCTCAGACTACAAGACGACGACGAGACGTCTCCGCAGTGCAACCACATGACCCCATCTATGGCAGTGATGTGCCAGAGGGATTTAAGCTTTGGACCACCGGACAAAAGGTCCTCCACTCACTGTTTCCATGGGTGGGCACCGGAAAGAACATTTTAAGGATTGAAACTTTGGATTACCGCTTTGGACTGTTCCTGAATGCCTCGTGCAAAATCAACAATCAACAAAATGAAGAGATTGATGCCCTGCGCATAACTGTGATGCAACACCGAGTCGCACTGGACATGATTCTGGCTGAAAAAGGAGGACTCTGTATACTCTTTAACAACACATGCTGTACGTACATTCCAGATAATGTTCACTCTTCCAACATGACCGACGCCTTACGCACGCTGAAACAACTCAGGGACGCTCAGCAACAGGACTATGTCACGAACACTGAAGATTGGCTTACCTGGCTGTTGAGTGGTTCCTGGAAATCTCTTTTAATAAAAGGACTGGTTTTTGTAGGAGTTCTTCTACTCCTACTCTGTTGTTTTACTTCTTGTATTTTGCCATGTGCACAATCAATGATTAATAAAGTTGTTGCAGTCCATGTGCAGGCATACCTGACACTGCCCATGGACGAAGATGATGATAAATCCCCTGACACTGAAATGCTGTGATACACCAATGTATGACGTGCTGATTAAAAATGCGCTGCAAGAAATCATGCACAGATAATAAACCAATGGTGTTTTAACTAGTGTGAAAGTTAAACAACAGGAGGGAAATGTGAAAAGATTTTGTTTATTATTCAAATATGCTTTGCTTGTAACTGTGTAAACTCTGAATGATGATTCACCCTGATAAAACATGAAACCTTGCCTATGCTTATCAAATGCCTGTGAAGACAAGTTCCTGTGCAAAGAGCAACGGAAAATGCCACTTAAGCAGACGTTTAGTATAGTACAGACAGAATGTTTAGTAAGATATGCATTTGTCAGTTAAGCAATATATTCTGAGAACAGGCGGAGACTGCCTCCGTCTGCTGTGTAACCTACATGCCTATATAACCTGCAATAAAGAAGAGTACTGTGTGACTCTCCCGAGAGTTCACCCATTGTACATATGATTTTTTATATTGTCTCATTGTGTCTCTGTTTTACTTTGGCAGCTTTCTATTTGGGAATTTTCCCCTGACAAGCTCAAACATCCAACGACATGAATGCTTCAAAAGCATCAACATCAGCTCCTCTCCGACAGCATGGTGGGAGTTTCTGAAGCTGACTGAGTCTTCATTAATCCCATGCAAACGTACACCTATCTGGAACAACCCTGACATATTACAAAACAATAATATGATAAACTTTTCAGATTGGAGTAGTAAAGGAATCAAATATTTAGAACATATACTAGAAGGAACAGAATTTATTTCATTTGACAGACTAGTTACACAATATGGGATCAACAAGAAAAGATTTTTAGAATATCAACAAATTAAATCCATAGTAAAAAAGAGATTTAAACCGGGTCAAGTTGAACTACAAACACCACCAAGTGTGGTTCAATTTCTTTCTCTTAAAACCCCCAAATTACTATCCAAAATATACAGAATGCTTTCTAAAACAGATGAATCAATATCACTTCCTATTGCAAAATGGGAAGCGGATTTATCAGTTAACTTTGACCAAAACTTCTGGTCTCAGATTTGCTTAAAAACTTTTCATCTAATTAGAAATCCCAGTCTTCAATTAATTCAATACAAAATACTACATAGAGTGCACTATACAGGTCATCGGATGTTCAAGATGGGCTTTACGTCTACCAACAACTGCTCACACTGCCAAACCAATTCACCGGACAATTATATCCATGCACTTTGGTTCTGTCCACCAGTTCAGAAGTTTTGGTGTGAGATATGTGAAGACTTATCAAAGTGTCTGAAATGTAACATTCCAACTTCCCCTTTAGTATGTTTGTTGGGCAGCTTAGATAATGTCACTCCGGAAAAGAATATAGCCCATATGGTTTTCACTGCCCTATGCATAGCCAAGAAAACAGTCCTCATGAACTGGAAAAATAAAAATAATCTTAATTCTAACCAATATAGAAATTATCTATTAGATCACATTAGTCTTGATACAGCCTCTGCCACCACATCAGATCAATTGCTCTGGGCTCCTTTGATCAGCTCCATCACCTAGTGGGGGTGGGGGGTCTTAGTTTGGTCCCACCTTCACTGTTGTGATTGGTGTGGGGGTAGGGACAGGCTTAGGGCATCGGGGGGTTCCCCGGGAGCATCTTCCTTGGGGGGCTCAACCCGGGGTAGCGGTCATGGCCAATTAGGGGCTCTGTTGGCTCTTAGGTGACGGTTTCCTCGTGGCTGCATGCAGCAGGGCTAGGGGAGGGTCTGTGCTGACGGACGTGGGTTACTGACCTGGTAGCCTGGCTGCCCCTGGGTGGGTCCGGGATGGGCGTGAGGTTCTGGGGGCACTCCGTCTCTGGGCTGGGGCCCTGGCCAAGCCTCAGGGGCTTGGGTCCTGGTTGGTGTGTTGCCGGGGTTGTGGGCGGGTGGGTGTATGGGGGCCCAGTCCTGGCGCAGGGTGCCGCCTGTGCATCGAACCACCTGGGGGCTCTTCAACTGGTGGGGGAGGTTGTCACATCCTGCAGGAGCCTTCCTCTCTTCAGGAACTCTCTCTGCAGGAGGGGGAGATACAGGAGAGGTGGAGGAAGATCTCAGCCTGGGCGTCTATTGTCTTGTGTAGTCTGGAAGATGAGTGGATGATGGGGTGGGTGCAGTTTTCTCTGTGGTGGGGTCAGGTGGACTGTCCCGGGCTCTGTGGGGCCGGGAGGCGCTGCTCCACTGGGCCCCGGTCTGGATGGGCCTGGGCCCCCTTTCCCTGGCGGGTTGCAGAGTATGGGGGTGCCTACTGGGGTCAGCGGGGGAGCTGACCCCAGGGAGGGGTCACTTGCCCCTCCCTTCCTTCCCTCCCCATCTCCAGCTGCCTCCCTCTTCCCGCTCCACCACAATCACCCACACATGCAGGGCCTTGGGGTAGGGGTGTGTCACCAGGGTGCAGAGGAGACATCCCCCCCCCTCTGTCCCCTTCTGGCTGCCTCTGCCTCAATTTTATCCCACAACTTAGACATTCACATTACTCACACTCTCATTACACATACATATAGGATCTTGGGGGTGGGCACGCTACACGGATTCCAATCACCATCAGGGTGTACACCTCACCCCTGGCGTCGCTGCCCACCTCTCAATTTTAAATACACGTAGACATTGAGGGCTAGCAGGAGGGGCTATACGCTTACCTGCTGCTCTGGCAGGTAGCTCCATGCCCTCCTGGGTTTTAAATGCACCTTAGAACACACATACATCAACACTACATATGAGCGGGTGGAGGGAGGTTTGGAGTCTTCCTACACCCCCGTTCTCTGCGGCCTGCTGGAGCGGGGGGGCTAGGAGGAGGAGTTGGCCGTCCGACTGGGGTCTGGAATGTGGGGCCTCCCTGCTGCTGCGGAGTCGGGGCGGTCTGCTTCTCCCCACCGCAGGGAAAAGGGTAACACCACCTGGGTCTGGGCGCAGTTTCCCCCTCCAGGGGCAAGGGTACCTAGACCCGGGGCTTAGAGTACGCTTGGGGAGTGTGATTGTGTGTACAGTGTCTCTCTATGTCTGTCTCCACGTTGGGTGAGTGTTGAGAGCATGAGGATGGGAATAGATGTTTGTATCTGTGTGTGCCTGTTTGTCTGTGTCTATATGTCAGGTTGGGTATCAGACCCCACCTCTCTGGGGACATCTCAGGCCCTCCAAGGTTTGGAGGCCCATCTCCCCCCACCACTTCCCCTGCCGGTGGCAGACGCCCTCAGACAATGGTGCATTGGTGGTTCTTTTTGTCCGGGGGTGGGCGCCCAGGTACCCACCGGCTCACTCCTTGGCGGCTGCTTATCGGGGCATGGAGCCTGGGGCTCGCTCGGGCCACTTCGGGGATGGGGTGCCGTCGGCCTCTCGGCCCGGGGCTCGGTCACTCAGGCACAGCTGGCTGCCGGCGGAGCTCATGGGCACGTCACTGCAACCCCCCCTGGATTCTGCTCCGCGGCTGCTGAGTGACCCCTCATCTGGGACTCTCCTCAGCTCTTTCTGGGATAGTGGCGCGGCTGCCCCTCTGTTGGTCTTTCTTGGTCTCTTGTGTTCTGGGGGCCTCTGGATGTCTGGAGTTTTGATCTCCTCCATACCTGCTTCATGCCCTGGAGGTCGGGGCAGTGGCCCCCCACACCCTCTAGCAGATCATTACATGAAGGAACCTTTTAAAAACAAGCGCGTTCATGCTCACAGGTGTACACACGGGTGATCACACACACAAACTACACCCTTTTGAGCTCCTACCTCAAAGCACACTGTGCGCTGTCGATCTCACGTGCTGCACCATAATGTTTAATATTTAGTATTTACTGTCATATTCCCATATATCATTGTGATCTTGTTTATTACTCTTGTCTTCTTCTGCTTGCTTTCTTTTTTCTTTCTCAACAGGTGATCCAGGTGATCGATATGTATTTTTTTTTTTTGTCTGCTTATTCTGTTGGTTTTTGGTTTTTGCCCTTTTTCCCCGTCCCTCTTCTCAGGTTTTTTTTTTTTTTTTTCTTTCCCTCTTTCTTTCTCCCCTTTCTTTCCACCAGTCAAGTCTGTCCCGTATTCAGCAAGTGAAAATAAAATAAACAATAAAAGGTGAATCAGATGGACCATTACGGCAAGGCTGGGATGGTCCATTTGGTAAAGTAAATCCGTTGGGCATCTTTCTTCGCCTTTAGACAATAATTCTGATGGCAAAAGAACCAAACGGGACAGGTTAAAAAAAAAGAAAAAAAAAAAAAAAAAAGAATATGATGTGTAAATTGATTTATTCTTGTACATCCACGCCGTAGCGGCCCAATTCTTCACCCAGTGAAGAGGTGATCGTTTTCTCCTCGTTTTAATAAATTAAGCTGTTTGGTCTTTGTTCCCCACAACATATCACCAATTTGAAAAAATCAAAATTTGCTGTATGTAAGCGGCAATACATGAAAAATCGCGGGACCCCCGATACAAGCTGGTTTTAAAGAAAAGAAACATGTCTATGCAGATGCCCAAAGCTTAACAAAACCACCACTATAACAATTTAACTTTTGTACAACCAGATTTTCATATACTTACATTTGAAAGTGTTTTCCTCTCCTGCTTCCACCACCATCATTATCAGAAACAAATCTCCTCTATGACCCGCAATGAATCCTGGGATATAGTAGGACATGAAGGATACATCGGACCATCCTTAGAATTCAGGGCAAAGTAGGACGCATTTGTCGCCACATTTTAAGTTCTCTTTGAATTCGGACAGCCTTCGTCGTGTCGCCGTGATGTCATTGCCTCCAAATATGGCATTGGCGCATCCTTCCCCTGAATTCAGACATGACTAACCCTCAAATTCGCGGAAAAGTAGGACACATTTGTCGCCACATATTTGTCGTGTCCAAATTCATGGGCTGCATCCTCCTGAGGCCGCATTTGTAGACCGATTACGTCACAGCGACACGCCGAAGGCTGTCCAAATTTGTAGACTCCTCCGAATGCAGCCGACAAATGCGTCCTCCTTTTCCCCGAATTTGAAGGATGGGTCGGTTGTGTCCTTTGTGGCCCACCATATCCCAGAATTCATAGTGCGGCCCAGCCAAATTCCAGTTTCTGGCAACGGCGGCCGCTACTAAGTTTTAAAATTACTTTTATTAATCTTTCTGGGTCACAAAAATAAACTTTCAACATATTTTCAGGCGAGAATGTAGCTGTGTAAACTTCAAATATCTGCTCGGTTTATCAAGGTATCGCATATTTGCAAAAGTGCTTCGACGTTTTCGGAGACGTCTGTTACCCACCAGCTCGATAGCTAGCCGAGAGCTCGAGGGTCACTGAAGCCGCCGAGAACGGCACAACTCCTGGCACATCATTTGCAGATCACCACGGACTTTCGCTACTCAGGTTAAACGTAATATATAAGTCACTTAGACAACCTAAAAATGATATTGTTTGGCTTTTTTCAGTGTTTTATTTGTTCATGAGTAAATCAGTTTGGCTGAGATTAAAGTTATTAGATTAGATTAGATAAAATAAAACTTTATTAATCCCCCGGGTGGGTTCCTCCTTGGCTTTCACACAGCTGAATAAACGTCAAACAGAAAACCAATAAACAAAAGTTTGAGATGGTCGAGAATTTACGCCAGTGTCCTGTTATATTTTAGATAGCAAGGAGCAGACGGCCGAGTTTATTAAACTCCACTGAGACAGCGGTGACATTAATCAGAAGGCTAGACCGTCCAATTTCACAGCTGTTTACTTCCGGCCTACCCGACCTTCTGAGGACCCGGCCCACGTAGACCGCGAAGGCCGGGTCCTCAGGAGGATGCAGCCCATGAATTTGGACACGACCTTTGAGTGCTCTTTGAATTCGGACAGCCCTCGTCGCGTCGCTGTGACGTCATTGCCTCCAAATATGGCATTTTAAGCATCCTTCCCCTGAATTGGGACACAGCCCCTGAATTGGGACACAGCCATTGTCAGTTCTCCTACGCCATTGCTGCGTTTGAGTTTTGGACGAAATGCATTTTGGGATACGTATGGAGAGACATTTGGCCGTACTTGTATACTTGCGTTCTCTTGAGCTTCTGGTACCCAAAAGCGAAGCATGCGTCCTCGATAGAATGGGAGGATGCCTCGGACTTGGTGCAGCCAATATCCCAAAATGCATTTCCGGCGAGAATATAGATGTGTAAGCTTCAGATATCTGCTAGCTTTACCAAGACATCACATATTTGCAAAAGTGATCCAACATTTTGGCAGATGTCTGTTACCCCAACAGCTCGATAGTTGACCTGGAAATGAAGAGTCACTTAGAGCTGGTGAGGACGACTGACTCCCGGCACATCCTTTCTAGCTGCCCGCGGGATTTCGCCAGGCGGTGGAGGTTGAACACGATAGATAAGTCACTTAGATCATTTAATTATAAGTTAATGTTTGGCTTATTTCGGTCTTTTATTTGTTCCTGAGCAAATCAGGTTGGCTGAGATTAAACATCAGATTATTAAATTATATAAATTTAGTAAAAAGAAGCCTTAAATTTAAAGCTTTACTTTAAAATTAAATACATTTTCAGCTCAAAATATACTGACAGCTGTCATTATATTTTGAACTGAACCTGATGTAAAATGTTCTGTTCTTACTTTAACAGCTGACTCTGAATTAAATCTAACATTTTTAATCCAGGAGGAAACATTTTCACCAGCAGAAAGGCATGTTGATACGTGGCGATCCTGTAGACTGCTCCATTAATGATCAAATTATGTTTTTAGTATTTTTTCAATTCTCTTCCAAACACCAGCTTTCTAGTGTAAGTTTTGAGTGTTTAATAAAATAAAAATAAAATCATTCTATCATCCAGCCTGTTTGTTTTTATTCAATAAGCAACGTGAACTGTGCTTGAATGTATAATATTTTAAGGTGGATGAAGTTTGTGTTTCAGTCATGTAGTAAGGTCTTCTTCCAACACGTTCTCACTCCCAACTCGTCAAATGTGTGACGCATGGTCAGGCTCCCTCTGCTTCACTTATCGACGCGCAGGGTACCCCCTCGCGTCGAGAATTGACGTGCAGGGTCCTCCTATTGAATACTATAGAGCTCCCTAAACGTTGTTTATTGACGACAAGAGATTGCCGCGGAAGAGCCTGTTGTCCATATATTTATACATTTCCGAAATCACATTGTAGTGATGTGTACTGAACACAATATATTATATAATGTAAACAACTATCTGAGGAACAGCAGATACAGCAGATAAATTAATTATAGGCTATTACTTTTGTATCGTTTATTGCATTTATGGAGGGAGTGATGTATGCTGGGTAATGGCACAGCTAGCGACACGGTGACTTTATTCACCCGCTTCGGCTGTTATCAGTCCATACAATGGGCGTTATTAGCAGAAATTAGTCCCATAGATATGGACCATCTCCACCTGCTAGATTGTTCAGAAGGTTGTTATCATCCATCCAGATGGAGGATCAGTAACAGGAGCGTGGAAGACTCCAGAATCCACTCTGGCTGGAATCCGGTGGATGCAGCAGTGTTTACAGGTAAGACCATTTAAACCAGAGGTTCCCAAAGTGTGGGGCCCGCCCCTGGGGGGCGCAGAGCCATTGCAGAGGGGGCGCGGTATGAAAAGAAAAAAAAAAAAAAAGAGCGCTTGGACACTGTGGACAGGTTTTTGACGGGGCTCCCACATAAACGCAAAGCAGGAGATGAAGCATCGCCAAATATGTTTCCAAACCAACTTCCTTCCAAGTCAAAGACAGGAAAATATGGTGAAGCATATCTTCCCTTTGGCTTCACATGCACAAATGCCAAGGTAGGTCTCCCCTGCGTCGGGAGCACGCGCTTGGCTCTCCAAATCATGGACAAACAGGATCCCACATTCTTGATTTTTAGTTCACAAACACTTCTTGTAATAACCAGTATTGGGACTAACGCGTTATTAAGTAACGGGTTACAGTAACTACGTTATTATTGTGGTAACGAGCACGGTAACTAGTTATTATGTCAAAACCAGGAACGCGTTACTCGTTACTGGGATTTAGATAGGCTCGTTACTCGTTACTTCGTGTGGTGGATATCGCGGAGCTTCCACAGATTCAATAACATTAGCAAGTGGTGGAAGCCAGCAGGTGGATGAAGGAAAAGGGAGGCAAGAGGAGAGACCCGAAGCGGCCGCCGGTCCGCGTGTCAGGTGAACTGAACTTCAGGTAAGAAGTTATGACCTGCAGTCTATCTGAGTCAGATATAAACCAAGTTTAGGTGGAGTTTATTTTCGGTATGCTGACATTTTCGTACTGCGTGCTAGCTAGCATGACGGAGTTTCTATACAGCTGGGTGTATGTTACTGATGTTGAACTTTATTTTGTTCATACGGTTAATTATTAGAGTTGCCAACCGTCCCCTAAAAAACAGAATCGTCTGGTATTCAGAGAAAATATTACGCGTTTTGTACTGAGGTGAAAAGGAACACAGTTTGTCCCGGACTTCAGCTACAATGAAAAAGACACAAAGCTGAAGCTGCACAGCTGCCTCTTCTTCTCTCATTCTCTCCTGTTTCTACTTCAATCACGAAACTGATCAATGATCAGCTGATCGGCTTTTCTCTCTTGTTTATTTATCGCTCACTTTGCGCCAGAAAGAGGAAACCAGCGGATGTCGCGTTAAACAACAGCAGCACGTTTAAGCTTGATCAGCTGTTGTTAGAATTTATTCAATATTAATTGCTAGTATCAGCTGATGTTTGCTGGAGCCACAGCTGTAAAGCTGCTGGTCATGATATCAGTTTGGTTATCTGGTGAGAGGGAAACATGCAGATGAAACCAGGAGATGTCCTTACTGAATCATCAGAGCTGAACAGGTGATGTAGAAACAGGTTTACCTTTTAGGTGACATGAATGAGTTGAAGGGAAGTTATGAACTGTTTCTGAGAGACAAATAACACCAGCATCCTTTTCTACGTAGCTGACAGCTGGTAACTGTGCAGGGGCGGATCTAGCAAAGTGTTGCCAGGGGGGCAGGTAGGGCATTAACAGGGAAAGGGGGGCACAAGGAAATACTTTTCTTTATTATTCTCATTTAAAATGTCTCGCTTTAAAAAAAAAAAATTATCTGAGTCTTACAACAAACAATTGATAGATTGATACATATATACCATCAGAACAGTGTACATCACTGTCACAACAGTGTTTATTTTCATTCAAAGGCTTTATGATTTTTCCTATAATGGTGGGCCGGTCTCTAGTCAAAATGCCCGGGACGATTTTTTTGTCCCAGTCCAGCTCTGTATGCAGCTCATCTGCAGTCTGGTGTTACCTACCTACATCTTCCTATTCAGAAGGCAGAATTTCCAAGTTCTGAGTACAATCAAAAGCACCACGACTGCAGTTTTTGTGTTGGATGTAAAAAGCAGGCTAGAATCATGCGGCGGTCAACGACGGTCCAGGCGTGGGATTTCTCTCGTGGAAATGTGCACATTATTTTTTCCTTTCTATTGGTAGGTGGAACAGTGCACTTGTGGCAAGTAAGCAAGATAGAAGACTGACAATCTTGCTGGGTATCCAGTTACGGAAGCAACACATTAACAAGAGAATTCTGAGTAAAACCAAAGTTACTTTCCCTAGTAACTAGTTACTTTGAAAGTAACGAGTAACTTGAAGTAACTGAGTTACTTTTTTAGAGAAGTAACTAGTAATGTAACTAAGTTACTAATTTAAAGTAACTTACCCAACACTGGTAATAACTAACTACTCCTGACATTTTGGACATGTTAGCTCTTTATGCAGTAAAGTTACAGTGGGATACAAATAATATCAGGCTGATCCTGCCGTAATTTGTTCACCCGGTTCAAATCACGGACAAACAGTATCCCACAGCTGTTTATGTGTTTAAACCCATTTTGCACAGAGAGACATTTTTTGAAAAATGTATTGACAGCAATGTTGAATATTATTACACAGGAAAAAAAACCAACTACACGTAAAATAATTACACCGTGACGCCTCTGCCTTTCTAAATGGAGGGACAGTAACTGCGTGTGTATATGTAAGTGTGTAAAACCTGAAGATAGTCAACAGTAACAGTATTTTGTCTCTGACATTCTGCAATTCATCTCATTTAAACAATAACGTGGTGCACAGCGTGACGTGAAAAAAGGCACATACCTTTGACGTTGCGTGACGAACTCTGTAATCCTCGTCCACACATAAACGCAAAAAAGGAGTTTTAAATAATCTCCGTTTTCGGTGAATCGCAACGCCGTTTACGTGTTGACGAAAAGCCCAAACGCATAGAAACAGCTGAGTTTTCAAAAATACCCGTGTAGGTGTGGACGTAGCGTAAAAGAGTTAGTAGGATATTTTATTACTACCTGTAATTTATTGCCGTTTACTTGTATTTGCTTAATTGTTTACTAAATGTTTAAGGTGTGAAATAAACCGCAATGGAGTTTGTAAACAAAATATGGGTGTGCGTGTTTGGAGGATGTGTTTGTGCGGGGGGGGGGGGGCGAACATTTTTCTTGTAAAAAAGGGGGGCCTGGCAAAAAAAGTTTGGGAACCACTGATTTAAACGGACAGCATTTATAGAATGACTATTAAAAGTCAGCAAGTGTCAATAATGTTAATGTGGTTATGTTAGTAATACAGCGAGTGCTAATATAACAGCTTTAAGATGCATTTGTAGATATTATTACGTGTTTTACCGTCTTTATGGTGCTAGCTTAAAGTTACGGTGTAAACGTTAGCTTATATTGTAGTAAAGCTGTTACTGTTTAAAGGATGTTAGCACAGAAATATTAGCTTCTGTCATGACTGATGAAGTTACTAGTTAATAAAGTTTCCAGTAAAGTGATTAATCGCAGCCACAGATTGACAGTAAATATCCCGATTAGCTTCAATGCATCTGTAATAAATATGTGCAAGTTTCAGTGCTTCGTTTAAACTGTATGATACTTATACTGACCCAGGGTCAGTGTAAAATACAATCCTAGCTGTGTGAACAAAGCCTGGCTCCTTTAATCCTGCATGACAAACCTCAGGATGCAGGTTATTATTACTCTTTCCTGCTGGCACACCTGTCACACCTGAGAGTCAGCTAGAAACTTACAGTGACGTGGACATCATGCAAAGACTGCCAGACTCTGTAATACTGTAAATGATCAGTGACTCAGGTTAACACTAAACTTTAAACGGTACCTCTGTGTCTCTGTGTGTGCTGAACATCTGGAATCAGATTGAGTCAGGCTGCATTGACTGTGGGACTTTTCTCTGTTAAAAACAGGTTGAAGACGGCTCAGAAACATTTGAAGATTAAAATTTAGCGTTATGGCTGCTTGTGGTGTGTAAAGCTTCTACTCAGCTGTATTTTTGTTACCAATTTATGTTTGTTGTTGCTTAACACAGATTTCAGAAGAGCAAATATGAGCACTGTTGCTTAATCCTTAATAGTTTAAACCAGGACTGGATTGGAAATCAAAAAAAATCCAGATTCTTCTTCCACAGAAGTTTCATTTGTCAGTGTGGGACTGCTGAGTCACCTGAAGAACTCATTTCATTCTCCATGATGTTCATTTACAGAAATGTTTCACAGGAACTGATTCCTCCCAAAGGGTGAACTAGTGTGTTTCCATAATGATATGTTTTTCATATCTCGTCATGAATGTACTTCTTAAATGAAGGCAAGTGTTTGTCCTTTTTTGTTCCTCAGGTACAGTACGTGATATTAAGGGCAGGCGGTCATCACTGGGGGAAGACAAGAAGCAGACGTACTTCCAAGAGGGAGCTGCAGTGAGGACACAGCCTGGTCACTGAGGTCAGAGGTCAGAATCTGAAACAGCTCAGGTTTATATTTTAGGGGTTATAAAAAATTCAAAATGTATTTATAAAGAAACCTTTAAATAATATTTTAAATAATAGTCATAATTATTATTATTATTAGAAATATCAAACATTTAAGTGGATTTTCTGTCACACGTATTGTGTTAGCCCTGCGATAAACTGGCAGCCTGTCCTGGCTTCATCCTCCTGCGACCTTGAATTGGATACATTGTATTCCAATTATGTAATCTCATCATTTACAAACTCAAGGTATCCAATCAAAATGTAAGCATTAATGGTAAAAATGGGAAAGCAGAAATAAGTGTGACATGAATGTAAATGTGTTAGCTGACATAGAGGACAGCTACATGTAGTCTGAAAAATCTTTGTTGTCAAGTTTGCTGGTATATCAGCACGAGACATTCTTACATAGAAGAGACTGTTAAAGTCTCTAACTCAGTGAAGCATTATTGGTCCAGTCTGTTTGGATAAATATAGTAAGCTGATGTATTTATTGACACATTTTCTTAAG
Organism: Oreochromis niloticus; assembly: GCF_001858045.2. NCBI lineage: Eukaryota > Metazoa > Chordata > Actinopteri > Cichliformes > Cichlidae > Oreochromis > Oreochromis niloticus. Next base: position 4,039,742 of record NC_031965.2, read on the forward strand.
TGCTTATCCAGTTCAGGATCACAGTGGAGCTGCAGCTGGATGTGTTCAGTAAAGAAACCTTACAAAAGTTAACAATAAACCTGCATCTCTGTACGTTGTTGTCCACAGGATGAGAAAATCAAACTGGAAGACTGTGGAACATGTTAATAAATGTTTGTGTTTATGCCTGTGTCTTTCACAGGAGGCACTGGAAGGTTTCCCTAATAGTTCCTGGTGAATCAAAGCAGAACCATAAAGGTTGCTGGACTGCATGATGGCCTTACCCCTGAGCAGTCATCCTGTTAAAGGAGGAACCAGTTAGAAGCTGTTTTCAAAGTAGCTGAGCAGATTTCATCTCAAGTAAGCGATTAACTGTTTGGTCATTTGTTCTGCCACTTAAAGAGCATTTAAGGACGTCTTTTGAGTGTCTAGTTGAATTAATTCTACTGGCTCTCATGGTCATTTGTGATTATGGACATATTTTTCATGTACATCAACCATTTAGTAAATTATATCTATTTAGTAATATCTGTCAGCTATAAAATGTAATATCAATATAAAAATATCTAAATATCTCCTGCCCTTTATATTTTAATGATGTAAGACCAGACGTCTGTTATTGTGTTACATTAGCATTCCTCACATATGAATGAGATGCTGTACAGTACAATCCTACAGACACAGCAGAGGGATAACAGCGGCTATTCAACATCGTTGCACGACACATTCGAGCTTCATGTTGCAGACAAAGTGACTAAATCATCTTTTTGTGGTTTATTGTCTTCAAACCAGCAGACAAAGCCGATGGCAGAAGATGTTTGGAGAAGAACTTCAGGCCGTGGACTGAAAAGGTATTTTTTTCTTGTTATCAAAAGACATTTGGAGTGATGGCTTCTACAACTGTGCTGATGTGAAGCTTACAGTCTAAGAAATCACAGTGTTGATATTCAGCACAAAGAGAAAAGCTCACTTGTTTGAATTTATTTACAATCATAGTTTTTATACATTCTGACTGTAAACAGCTTTTACAGCTTTGATATTGTTTGACACTCGATATCAGGTGATGGTATTTAATTTAAAGGTTTCTTTGTCCCAATGAGCCATTTACACTGACCAGTGTCAGTTTAACTGTAACACATTCATTATTTAGATCCAACATTTCTAAGAGAAATAACTGAATGTAAAAAATGGCAGCCCTCAGGCCAGGTTTATAGAGATATATGCATGCATTATGAAATTTATGTATCCCAGATCATTCTTATTCATCTAGTCATGGCAGACCCACCCCTTCCTCCCAAGTTAACTGCAACCCAAAAGAACTAGTGGGGCTATTTACACACTCACAACCAGTGTGGGGTAAAAAGAGCCACCAAAAACCTGTCAGCCTGCACAGCTACAGATGTGCTAAAAGCTATAAGAGTTAGAAGCTCTGCTTATGGAGAAACTTTCTAAGCCTAACAGGGGACAGGTAGTCCTGCCCAAATAACATGATATAACCCCACATACAGCCCAGCCATAAAATGAACCAAGTCATTTGGTTAAAGACAGCATGGGACCAAATGCATGTAACCAGCCTGCACCAACCTGACATTTCTTCCTCCTGAATTAAATGAATGAATGGATGAAAGTTAAATGACTACAAACCTAAAGCCACTAGTTCCCACACTGAAGTTCCCCGACACTGTGTTAACTGTACTGAGCTTGTATCAACAGTTGCAGCAGGCTAAGCTACCTGAGAGACTGCATTGAACGATTGTTTCTATCTTAATGGTTTCAGCTCAGATGTTCTGCTTTTTCCTTTCTGTAGATCAAAGCAGCTCGTGCTCTGTCTGCTTCCATTCTGACGGCAAGAAGAAGAAGAATGCTTCAGCGAAGTGGCGTTCATGGTCTCAGTGGACAGTCATGGTCACACACTGCATGTGGTTTTAAAAGCAACATGTCTGTTCACCACAACAATGGAGATGTGTAATATTAGTGCAGCTACGGTTTGTTCTTGAACATCAGTTCTGTTTTCTACTTTGACCACTTAGACCAAAGAAAGTGTTGTTTTCAGATCCTTTCTTATGAATCTGTAAAGCACCTGCTCATTTTTTATTACAATTAGTTTCACATAAATGTTAGTGTTTCCTTTATGATCTTTTAATGCTTACACTACACTGTGCACGTCTACATTAGAGACATTTCTGTTACCTATTTATGAGACTGGGCTGCTTGACTACGATTTGGAAATGGATGCAAAATCACACAGATCGTGCTATTGTTTGTTTTTTAATATGATGGACTGAACACAGGAGGTATCTGACTAAGCAAAGATTAGTCCGATCCCATTTCTACCTGTCTCTACTGTTTCAACTGTAACTGTCAGGATATATATTTATTCCAGCTCTCATAGGGCAAAGGAATGACTCAGACTTGTCAAATGTTCTTTGACTTGATACACAATATGAAGTTCACAATTTTCTTACAAATAAAACTATAATGACAAACATGAACAGCTGTGCTTATTTCTGAGACATGATTTTTTTGAATGTGTTCACATTTAGACAGTGTGCATCTGTATGCTGAAACTGTAATGGTGAACCTGAGGTGATGGTCAACAGAAGGCAAATATATATAAATATAAAACAATATTGAAGTAATGTCTTTACCCTCTGCAGCGTGTGGACGCTGTGCACGCAATCACCTGTAGTAAACATTCACCGCTACCTCACGTGACTGACTGTCTCCATGGTTACATCGTATATTATTAGCTATGTAAACAGCTTCCAAAGATACCGCCATAGCTCTCTGCAGCTGTGACACTTTCACACTTTACAAATCATTTCACGTTTTTGATAGTTATGAATAAAGAATATGTTTTTAAAGACATGCTAGGCAGTTGCTATGGTGGTTGCTGTGGACTAGGGTGGACCGCGTCCGATTCCTGTTATTAGCTGTCCGCCGTAGGAAGGCTGCGTTCCGTTTAAAGTAGCGCCAGTCTGCCGTAACTCGAACTCAAACCCCGCTTTGTTCTGTAATTAAAGGGCTTTTACAGCCGTTCATGACACACACGCACACACACATAAAGCACTTTGCCTCACCATGAGAATGCAACTTTATTAAAACCTTTAAAGTATCTGATATAAGATAGAAAAATGAAGCAACCAGAGATTTAATGATGAAGACTCTGGGTTCTGTAGTTCACGTTTTACAGTCCTGAATGACTCTTTGCATATAATTTATTGAAGAGGAGTTTAGAATGCACTTTACATTTAGACTGTTTCTGTTTAATTTTTTACATTGTTACTGTGTTATGATAAGGGTCACCTGCTGGGGGTTTGATGGATCAGCTGGACAATACAGTCAAAGACAGACTTCACCCATCATATGCAAGAATCCTAGTTGGATTTTTGTTTTCAGTCATATTTTAGAACCAAATATTGAAAACAATTGTGACAGACTGGATACCTGGTCAGGGTGTACATTACCTTTCACTCAAGCATCCCAGGACAGAGCCCTGCCCCACCATGAGCCTGGGTGGATACGTGGTTATAATATAAAATGACTGATACTGAATATGAATATTTCATGAAAATCAAATTATAATATGAATTCCTAGGTGTTTGTTATATCCAGCAAGAGTAATATTGATTACATATGTCTGAATTGCTAACCCTAACCCTAGCTCAACAGACCACAATGCCCTGGACTGTCAGTATTATTACATGCTGTGAACATAAGTAGCTTTGATCACAGTTTATGTTGTAAAAGGAATATTGAAAAAAAGATCAACATTGTGATATTATTTCTTCCAAACTGACCAGAAACATGCTTGTCAGACTCTCACAGCAAAGGATCAGACTCACTGTGCATGACGGCTCGGGCCAATAATGTCTGTTAGACTGTCAGTTGTTTAGTGCTTCTGTACAGTTATGGTCACCATCTCTATTTCAGTATAATTAATATGCAGAAAACACTAAAAGTTGATTGTCTTCCAATATTCTAGCATAATTAAAAAACTTTGACTTTGTAAGTACATATTGTTACAGTCCTAATGCCAATATGATTCTTCATAACGCCTGCTTTGAAATACTGAACTTTAAAATGTACCTGATGAAAGATAATTTACAGTGGGAGTCTGTCAGGATAATTCTGACTATAAGATCACTGTATTAATCTGAATCCTTCTCCAATGTGCTGTGAATGAATGCTGATGCAACTGACCGTGGGAAAGCTGTTAATAAATGAATCTGTGACACATGCAACACATTCACAGAGGAAGAGGACACAAAGGGAGGACACGCAGAGGCTGTGTTAAAGTCAGAAATCCAAATCTTTAGTCAAAAACAGGCGGCGGTTACAAACAGGAAGACAAGCAGTCCATTAAACAGTCTACAGGGTCAAACATGCAGAGAATTCAAACAGCAGTAAAAAAATAACTGGACACTGAAAAACTTAAAGCAATGTGAGACGAAACAAAAGGAAGCAGTGCAGTATATTCACTGAATTATCATCAATTACAAAAGAGAAAAACGACAATTTCTAAGGATTATTTGCTTAATTGCAGTTAAGAGTGTGGCTGGTAAAGATGGAAACATACAGAATGTAAACTGTGTGAGTTTGGTGAACTTTGTTAGTAACAAATGAGGTAAAAAAAAAAAAAAACCCAAAACAGACAAAACACAGAAAGAGGCTCTCAGTATTCATTAATAATTAGAAAGCATCTAAACATTCTGGTCATGGATTTTTACAGTCTTAGTTCCGCTCGCTGTCATTATTATAATCATCATGATCAATGGCGAGGTCCTGAGGTGGGCGGGGCTGTCTCTGGTGATGAAACCATGAAGGAACAGCGTCTGGCACGTGTTGGTGAAACATCCCAGTACACTGGTGTAGTTTCCTCTCCAGCTGTTTGACATTTGACACTTCAACATTAAGGGGAAGAAGAAGAAACAGTCTTAGGTCAGGTGACCACATGGTTTCTAAAATAACTGACAGGAAGTAACCAGGCTGTTAGAAATGGATGGCATGTGTTTAGAGTTACTGTAGTTAGGTAACTCTACTTACCAAAAGCAGCAGCACACAGATGGCAGATCAGATGCTGAATGTTGCAGGAACATGCTCATGTGTGGTGATCATTCAGTGCTGCTCCTGCAGGTTAGACAGTCCAAGACTGATATCCTGCCCATCTGAGAGTTTGAAAACACACATGCAAAGATTTAATTGTATTACAGTCAAAGTGGGATGTTCGATTTTGTCCTTTAAAAATGTTTGTGTATTTGAAAGCACTAACATTTAAGGATGACTCGGATCGTCTCTCTCTAAGAGTGTCTCCTTTAAAGGGGAGACAAGTGTGTCCACTGATCCACGTCACTTTACCTGGATGATGACTCCTCTCTCCCTCACTCAGAAACTGGAGATTTACTTACATCATTACAAAAACATCAAAAACTTCTCCCTTTGATTCCATTTCTCCATTCCTGCTGAACATCAGGCAACAAATATCCCAGTAAATCACAGTGAAATGTAAAGCACATATTTTCTCTGCTTTGTCTAACCTCTGCAGAGCCTCTGTCAAGAAAAACATATCTGTAAGCATAAAACAAATATACATTTCATAACACGTCACTGGACAAACCTCGGTCAGTTGATTTCCTCTGTGCAGTGCAGACGAGCATCAGTCAGCAAGTCAAGGTGGTGAGAAGGACTCGTGCCCTTTGTGACTCTGCTGGTTCTTCTGAGGAAACACCGCCGTCTCTCCACACCTTCACCATCTGTGAGCACAAACGGCCGCTCTGCTCTGCCAGCATGTAGGAAATCAGATATCACACACACAAGGGTGAAGAAACATTAGAGCTCAACTTTGGATACTTTAGATCTAAACAGATCAAAGTAGCTCTTAGTTTCAGCAATCAGTGAACAGACAAACAAAGATACCAAACTGATTCTGTATGAATACAATATGGTATTTTCAATACAGGTGTCAAATTAATTTATTAAAACTAATACAGATATATGTATATATATTTTTGATTAATTCGTTTGCTAAATTAGAATATATATGTATGTATATATAACAATTGCAACTGAAAGAAATTAAATATTGAACCAAAATATACTGTCACATTCTGCATTCTCAAATACAAATTTCACAAAGTAAATTTTTGATTAACAGAAAAAATATGAATTACAAAAAATAATTTTATATTATTAAAATATTATGCAACTGTGACCAAAGTCAGAATCATCATCACAGTATTGTGGACTTACTGCTTGGCTGACAGTGATAAACTTCAGGGGAGATCATGATGACAGAAAACTGTAAACAACACTCTGAAGTCTGAAGCTTCTTTTCTTGTTTCTGTGACCTCAGCACGCTGACAGACTTGAAGTTGCTAAAGATTTTAAAAAGTGATAATTATAGGGAAGAAACTTCTCTTTTTCATCCGTTTAATCAAACATTTGATGCCTCAGCTGTCTCAGTCGTAAAGCATTCTGCAACTACAACTAACCTGAGGAGGCTTGGATTTGGCTGCAGGTGCCCCTGTACATCCTTCTCAGCAGCACACATGTGGGTACAATTGAATCACACTTCTTCCTGAGCTTTGCTTCATCACAAGACTAAAGGTGGCATCCTGTGTCACAGTCTTATCATCATCCAATTGGAGAAGAAACATTTACGTGCCTCCTGGTTTTGTTTTCTGATCCTGCAAAAAGACTGAGGACAACAAAGCCCAGAGAACACGAGATACACAACATCCAACATTCAGACTCAACAGCCTCCATAAATGAAGAGCACCAGGTTGGTCCAGTTATACTAGATATAAGCATACTTCACATTACTGTGTATGAATAATAATCAAGAGACAAACTTTGAAGATGCAGAGCATGATGTCCCATCATCAGACTGCAAACAAACATCCCCCAGGCTTCTTTGTTGGCAGAGGTGATGATTCTCCCATCAGGGATCAGTGGCGTGTATTAACCTGTGGTATAAGCAGCAGTCACTGAAATGTTACTGTTTCAGATATGAAATCTAGCACATGAAAGCCAGGGTGGGAGGGATCTCTACAAACTGACTTACCTCTGCAAGTGTGAGGCTCAACAAAAATCTGACTCTCCAGTCACAAACAAAAAACTCCAGCTGGGAGATAGAAAACGCTGTCTGGGTCTTGCTGGATGTTGCTGGTCCACACATTAGCAGAGTGCTTCTTGGTCCCACTGACCCATGTGGACAGCGACTGTGGAGAACTGTTCTGGCAAATGGAAAAGAGAATTAAAATGACAAAAAGCCAAACAGGATTTCCACAAAGACTCTCTTAGAATCATCAATCAGAAAATCATTGGTTCATATTATAATTAAATATGACCAGGCTCCTTAAATGTAAGCAGTTAAGATCTGATTTGATTTACATCCTTCACACAGCACATTTCTCCAGACTGTCAGGTAAACATAGAATTAATCTCAGGTAACATGACTCACAGTAGAGATTCAGTAAGAAAGATTGCCAGCTCTAATATTATTACCACACCAACAGCTCAGATTTCTAGAAGTATTTAAACAAATGTCTTCTGAATATTCAATTCATGTTCACAGTGGGAGGGTGGAGGGTATCATGGAATTTTGTAAATAAAGTCTGCAACACAGAAAGAGCTGTGATCAAGCTATTTATTACTGCGTGCAGGAGAGCCAACACACATCAAACATCACAGTTCACAGTCATGCCAGCTCTGCCACAGAAGTCGTGCTCCTACTCCTTTGTGCATTCCAAGGAAGAGGGAGGAAGTTACAAACTGATCATACCACACTTCACTCGTCTCGCTATGAAACCTAACGGATCAATGATTAAGCTGTTTTGTGCCCTTGGCCTTATCAGCACCTGTAAAGGGAGTTGTTTTCTCAAACTGCTGATGCTGAAGTAAGTTCATCTAGTTTTAGAAACTTTCACTGAACAGTCTATAACAGTGTCACAACTAAGCATATGCATAAGCACTTAAATACTTTAAATGAGAATAATAGAAAATTTCTATTACAGGAGCAAGAGCCTGTCCCAGTAGTCATAGGTAGAGCACACCTGGACAGGTCACCAGTCTGTCAGAGGACTAACACAGAGACAGACATCAGAGTAACACATCTATTTAAAATTAATGTAAGCTTGCTACAGCTGTATGTATGAACATGTGTCTCTGTGCTCACAGTCCACCTCTCAGGAACCTGCAGTTCATTTTAAGTCTACTTTAAACAGACCTCACAAAAGGCTGATGTGGCTGGATCAGTAGTCTGATTTAAGTACGATGCCTTTGGCCAGGGATTAATCTGGTACATCGCTTCACTGCAGTCTTACGTATTTTCCCCACACCTGAATAAAAAATATTGATATTTACAAATAACAAATTCAGCTGATGCAGCCTGACTCAATCTGATTCCAGATGTTCAGCACACACAGAGACACAGAGGTACTGTTTAAAGTTTAGTGTTAACCTGAGTCACTGATCATTTACAGTATTACAGAGTCTGGCAGTCTTTGCATGATGTCCACGTCACTGTAAGTTTCTAGCTGACTCTCAGGTGTGACAGGTGTGCCAGCAGGAAAGAGTAATAATAACCTGCATCCTGAGGTTTGTCATGCAGGATTAAAGGAGCCAGGCTTTGTTCACACAGCTAGGATTGTATTTTACACTGACCCTGGGTCAGTATAAGTATCATACAGTCAGGGCTGGACTGGGACAAAAAACCGGCCCGGGCATTTTGACTAGAGACCGGCCCACCAGGATAGAGATTGAAAATGTGACGTCATTCAGGGGTAAAACCGCAAAGGATTCTGGGAACTTGAGGCAAGAGGTACTAGCGCACGCAGGCTTTCAATTGAACTCCGTTACACAGCGATAAAAAGAAACCCAAAAAATGGCAAGAAGCTGTTGTATTATTAACTGCAATAGCCGGTCGCATGACAGCCACGGGAAGCCGATGGGTAAAGAGATCGTTTTTTTTATCGGATTACGTCGTTGAAGAGAAATTTTTCTGAAGTAAGAGCCAACGGATGGTCTGGATATACCAAATATAACGTCTCAGAACACTCCAGCTCACATGTTAGTCTGCTCCAAGCATTCCCACAAAGGTCAGTGTTTTGTAGCAGTTAATACGTCATTTTTCTTAACATAATTGGTGATATAGGTTACAAGCAAGTCTGGCGCTGAACAGAAATTGTCGCGCTATGCTTCTTTATTTATTGTGCATAAATAGTGAATTGTCCTGACACAATATTGCGTTTCGCTTCTGTTATTACCACGGTACATTGACAAAAACATATACTTTTATTCACAGGATAAAACAGTTGTTTTGTATCACTAATTGTCCAGTGCTATTACAACATACAATATTATTGTCACTGCTACATTTCTGTAATGTACCAGAAATTATTTCCACTACTAATTAATTACCGTTGAGCTCAAAGGTTATATTAATAAACGGTTAACGATTGTGTATTTATGACGACGATTTGTGAGACTGGTAAACTTACCTTTGTTTGTACGATGGTCGTTCTACACGGTGCATTTCAAGGTCCTGTACCCATCCATCGGTAAACTGTACCTGGGCTTGTTGCAGTGACCTGAAGTTACTAAAAACTTCATGAGTGTATGCACTCACTCCAAGAACCGTATAATTATAAATCTGAGCGTGGTGAAAGTTGGGCAGCACGCTGACGTCTTTTGTCCACTCTGTGTGCTCATAAGGGTCTGACCCTCTCACTCCTTTGATTTTTTCCTGGTATCTTTTCTTTGCCTTTTCGTCGAGTCTGTCTTTGTAGGGACCGGCATTGTTCTCCTTCGTTTTGTACATTCCTTTTTCGTGCGGCAAAGAAAAACCAAGAAGGTACTGGAACCGGAGAATGAACATTTTGCAGTGCTGCAAATGCTTGCATTTGATGCGGTACTTGGATTGTTTTGCCTCGAGTTCCCGGCATGCAATGCGCGAAAGTCACGTGATCTGTCAATCGTTATAGGAAAAACCTTAAATTAAGACCAAGAACACAAGAGGTGAGACATGATCATTAATTAATATTAAAATTAATAAATGACAGATTTAGTGATATTTTCATAAACACCTCCTTTCCTGTTTTTGTTCTCCATTTTCTTTAGTTCGTCTATAAGATTGCTAAACAAGGGGGAGGGTGCATCCGGCCTCCTCGGCTGTAATTGGTCCAGCCCAGAGTCGATCATGACCAATTGGCCAATCCAACACCTTTCATTATATATACACCCTTCCTAGCAAAAAAAAAAAAAAAAAAAAAAAAAAAAAAAAAATCCATCGGCCCATAAAAACAAAAAATCGCCAGCGGCCCACCGGGCAAATGCCCGGTATGCCCGATGGCCAGTCCAGCTCTGCATACAGTTTAAACGAAGCATTGAAACTTGCACATATTTATTACAGATGCATTGAAGCTAATCGGGATATTTACTGTCAATCTATGGCTCCGATTAATCACTTTACTGGAAACTTTATTAACTAGTAACTTCATCAGTCATGACAGAAGCTAATATTTCTGTGCTAACATCCTTTAAACAGTAACAGCTTTACTACAATATAAGCTAACGTTTACACCGTAACTTTAAGCTAGCACCATAAAGACGGTAAAACACGTAATAATATCTACAAATGCATCTTAAAGCTGTTATATTAGCACTCGCTGTATTACTAACATAACCACATTAACATTATTGACACTCGCTGACTTTTAATAGTCATTCTATAAATGCTGTCCGTTTAAATGGCCTTACCTGTAAACACTGCTGTATCCACCGGATTCCAGCCAGAGTGGATTCTGGAGTCTTCCCACGCTCCTGTTACTGATCCTCCATCTGGATGGATGATAACAACCTTCTGAACAATCTAGCAGGTGGAGATGGCCCATGATGGCCCACATCTATGGGACTGATTTCTGCTAATAACGCCTGATGGACTGAACATCCGAAGCGGGTCACCCAGTCGCTAGCTGTGCCATTACCCAGCATACACCTCTCCCTCCATAAATGCAATAAACGATACAAAAGTAATAGCCTATAATTAATTTATCTGCTGTATCTGCTGTTTCTCAGATAGTTGTTTACATTATATAATATATTGTGTTCAGTACACATCACTACAATGTGATTTCGGAAATGTATAAATATACGGACAACAGGCTCTTCCTCGGCAATCTCTTGTCGTCAATAGGGCTTTGGAGCGTGATGTCACGGGAGGCGGGCCATGCCCCTGTTGTGCCAAAGTAGTTACCCCCGTCAAAAATTGTTTCCCCATCCACGAGAGCGCGCAAAGTAGGAGGAGCCACTTGCCCAGCTCCGTTCTGTACGCTACTTGTCACTGATCTGCAGTCGACGCAATAAAGAGTAAAAGCTGGAAAACGGCAGGCTCGATTAATTTAATATTAGTTTCGTGACATTGTAATGTGCCGTGTGGAAGACAATTTACATTAAACTGTACACTGAAATAACCTGCTGGGAATACTTTGTCTAGAAAAATACTTTGATACTATAATACTGTAAAACCAGACGCGATCATGGAAACACGTCGCTCTCCGGTGAATTTACACTCGGTTTACATTTTGTAGCGAAGCTATCACAAAGGGTATATTTGCAAAATAAGTCACAGTATAACCAATAAGTACAGTAACTTTGGAGAGGATTTCTTCTTCACAGCAAAAGTTATGGAGGGGTACAAAATTTATCAGGCTGTGTGGCCTCGGCTGCCAAAATGTGTGCCCCCCTATCTTTAATCCATATTGGCTTTGCTATCACAAAGGGTATATTTGCAAAATAAGTCACAGTATAACCAATAAGTACAGTAACTTTGGAGAGGATTTCTCCTTCACAGCAAAAGTTATGGAGGGATACAAAATTTATCAGGCTGTGTGGCCTCGGCTGCCAAAATGTGTGCCCCCCCTATCTTTAATCCATATTGGCTTTGCTATCACAAAGGGTATATTTGCAAAATAAGTCACAGTATAACCAATAAGTACAGTAACTTTGGAGAGGATTTCTTCTTCACAGCAAAAGTTATGGAGGGGTACAAAATTTATCAGGCTGTGTGGCCTCGGCTGCCAAAATGTGTGCCCCCCTATCTTTAATCCATATTGGCTTTGCTATCACAAAGGGTATATTTGCAAAATAAGTCACAGTATAACCAATAAGTACAGTAACTTTGGAGACGATTTCTCCTTCACAGCAAAAGTTATGGAGGGGTACAAAATTTATCAGGCTGTGTGGCCTCGGCTGCCAAAATGTGTGCCCCCCCTATCTTTAATCCATATTGGCTTTGCTATCACAAAGGGTATATTTGCAAAATAAGTCACAGTATAACCAATAAGTACAGTAACTTTGGAGACGATTTCTCCTTCACAGCAAAAGTTATGGAGGGATACAAAATTTATCAGGCTGTGTGGCCTCGGCTGCCAAAATGTGTGCCCCCCCCATCAATAATGCACATTGGCAGAGTTTTTCTTTGTAAATAAATAAAATTTAAAACAACATTTAAATATATATATATCGTCTTTGTAAGTCACAGGGCTTTTCAAAATTTTGCAAGTTAGTTTTGGCCAACCTTTCGTAGGCCTACTTGACTCCGACATTGTCAAATTTTTCCAAAATCTCTGGTCACGTGGGTTTTCCTCATCAATTATGCAAATTAGCTCACGTTGTGCGCACGAACCGAAAAACAGAGTGGCTCTGAACTAACTAGAAGATTACTTTACAATTTGTTTTCGAAAATAACAAACACCACAAGAGAATGGAACCAGACGAGTACAAGATTTTGGTTGCATATAAACTGAAAGGCGAGTATCCAGCGCTTTTCACGAAGAAAGAGAAGTTTCTTCTCCGAAGAAAAGCTGCTATTTACGACATTGAAGGTAATAACAGCAACTTCGTAGCGTTTATAAATGTCATCAATACATATATATTAACACATATACAAAGGCATAATGTGTAGTCTTAATTTGCACTAACCGATTTAATTAGCTTGACCTTTCTTTGACCTAGTTAACCCCGGTTAATAGGCACATGGGCGTTTATTAAAGTAAAAGTTTTAAGGTTTGCTATTAAGAAGACAGCGTTAACTAAGAACTGTTTTTGTCCTTTTATAGCTTAACTACAATATATTACGTCGTAATTACTTTTGGAGTGGTATGTGCCACACCCTTTTACGCAGGTGTACCCACTGTTATGTCTTTATGTCTTTAAATTACATATGTGGAAAATTACGGACAGCAGGAAATTTGGAATTAAACTACTTTGAATTGATATTTGTACAAAAGATAACTCCATGATATCTGAAGGCCATTAGTTATAATGACTTTACACATCCATCACTTTGTTTAGTATCACTAATACAGTCTTGTGAGTGGCATAATCTTTTTGGCTTCTGAAGTAGTCATACTGTCATAACTATAGAGAACCAGTCCAATAGTCACCCCCAAATTATATCACATACATAATTGATTCATTACATTGAAGATGTATTGTCATGACTTTTACCACATATAGACCTGTCATGGTTTAAACAGCTATAATAAACTTTTCTATTTTCTTGTTTATGTTTAGGGGAGCAGCTGTTTTACTGGCGCTACAAAGGCACAGACAAAACCATAAAGACAACGGTAGTCTGTGGGGCTGATGAGGCAAACACAATTTTTTCAGATTTTCATGCCAGTCCTACTGGGGCCCATTGCGGGCAAACAAAAACAAGAGAAGCCATTTCAAAGCGGTTCTACTGGCCAGGGATGTCAGTGGACATCAATAATTGGGTGGGTACTCCAAAACAAACTCTATGTAATTCGACTACAGCTAATTTATTTTAAGAGGAACACAGCAATGTTTCTGTATCTCTCATAATAAGTTATGTAAACCTTGATCATCAACTCTTGTGTTTCTTATTGAATTGCTTTTATTTTTGATTAGGTTTCCCAATGTGCACTTTGCCAGGCAAGTGCTGCAACAATTAAAAAACCAGCGGAATACATTCCGATAAAGGTTAGTCATCGACCACAGCAAATAATCACATTTAATCACACAATGTTTTCATTGCTTAGAAACCTACTGATTATATACTTGAAAAAATTATAACAGTAGACTAGCATTCTGTGTAATTTCAGTATTATTAACTTAACTATGATTTGTTTTTAAGGTCTCTCAGCCATTTGAACTGGTTGGGATGGACCTTATTGGAAAACTTACTGAAACCAACAATGGACATCAATACATATGTGTTTTATTGATTATTTTACAAAATGGCCACAAGCATACCCTTTAAAGTCAAAATCAGCCGGGGAAGTGACAAACTGTCTCATAAAATTGTCCACCAGTTCGAAGCCCCCAAAAGGATTCTTACTGACCAAGGCAAAGAATTTGTCAATTCTGTAAGTACTTTAGTCTTTGGCAAAAATATGTGAACTCATATTTGAATAATTTTTGGAAAATGGTTAATTTTCTGGTCTTTATAAATCTGTTTTTGAGATATTAGTATGACAGCTGTTTATTTAAATTCTTATTGTAATGTGCTTATAGTCAGTGTATATAACTTTCTTTTGCAGCTCAACAAAAGGGTTTGCGGATTGTTAAAAATTAAAAGAAGCCTCTGCTCCCCTATCACCCACAAACAAATGGGCTGGTGGAGAAAATGAATGGCACCATCCAGAGGTAAATTCTTGGAGTACATGTTATACATTTATGGGGGTTCCCTTCAACCAAAACATGAATGCATGACATTAAACTATTAAAAAATGTAAATGATCTTTCATATGAATGTCTTCTATGTGCTTTCATTGTCAGAGCCCTGTGTAAAGTCGTTGGCGACCAACCAGAAATGTGGGATGAGTATCTGGATGCTGTAATGTTTGGACTCAGAACTAAAAAACAAGTGACCACCAAATACTCACCTTATTACCTAATGTTTGGCAGAGAGGCTCGCTATCCTTCCGAAATCCCAGAAGAGTTCATGGTATGTCTTTCTGTCTGTGACAAACTACACGGAAATCCCACACAACGAAACTTTTTTTAGTTTTTGAGGCACAGGCAGATCAGTTTCAATGGATGCTATGTCACCGCCATAAAAGCACTACACCACTGAATATTTTTATGGATTGTTCAAACCCTCAATAACAGTTTTCTTCATGTCCAATCAATCCCAAGATACACTGAAGCTTTGCCAGAAATACATTGTGTCTTAAAACCTTACCAAAGACACTTAATGTAAATTTTCACTGTATTTCTCAGTTCTTTTATGTATTATCTGTGTATCTTACACAAATTATAGTAATGATAGACATGTCTTTTGATTCAAAGGTTGATGAGAGTGTGGAAGACATTGTGGGGCAGGAGGAGCTGTCGGAAGACATTCAAAAGCATCAAAAGCTGTTGGAACTGGTGAAGGACAATGTGGTCAAAGCTCAGGAAAAAACAAAGGGCAAAATAAAAATGATGACGAGAGATGTCGTCTTCAAAGTTGGTGACAAAGTTTTAAGAGCTAACATAAGAAGTCAGCAGAGGAAAGGGGGAAAACTTGAAGCAAACTTTTTAGGCCCTTACATTATTACAGCAATCCAAGGTAAAAGTGCAGATCTTCAGGATTCCAATGGGACAATCATTCCAAAAGTAAATATTGACCAACTAAAGTTAAGCAAAGACAGCATGCCAAGAGTGCCACACCGGGGTTCAAAGAAAACAGCAGCCACATTACCAACAGCACAACCAGGTCCAGCAGCACCACAAGCTGCAGCAGCACCAGCATCTGCTCTAGCTTCACAGGCTACAGCAGCACCAGTGGCGGTAGCACCACCACCACCTCCTCCTAGAGCTACACAGCCTACAGCACCAATGGCATCACTTACATCACTATCGGTTCAAACACAACATCCATCTCCAGTTCCACAAGGTATAGCAATAACGGTATCAGATCCAGAGTCAGGAGCAACAGCACAGAAAGAGAACGAACCAGCCACAAGTGCTACAGCACCAGAATATGCTACAGCTGTACAAACCGAATCCCAAACAGCAGCAGACCCAGCCTCAAAGACCATAACAGCAGACCAGGCCTCACAAACCACAACAGCAGACCCAGCCTCACAAACCACAACAGCAGACCAGGCCTCACAAACCACAACGGCAGCAGACCCATCCTCACAGACCACAGCTCCAAATGCTACAACCACACAAGCCTCAGCTCCACAGATTACAGCCCAGCAATCTACAGCACAAACCATGGAAGCAACAGTTCCACTTGTGACACCAGCCCCAGCAACAGCCACACAAGCTAGCCCTGCACCACCTCCAGCATCACCCTCTCAGAGATACACTGAACCTGTTGCAGAGAAATGTAAATAAATATAATATTTTTTTATTTTTTAAAAAAGGACTTTTGTTCCTATGACAGTGTTTGTTTCAGTACTCTGTAGATCATGGCATAGCAAATTTTACACCTTTAAAAAGATTTTTTTAGGTATATTTCCTAACAGAATATTTAAATTTAACAATATGTTAATGCTTTAAAAAAAAACCTTCATGGGGCAAAACATTATAGAAAACTTGTAAAAGGATGTAAGCCACATGTGTAAAATTACACAAATGAAAAAGTGAGTCCTTCAAAACTGTGAATCTTTCTTTTGTTGTTGTGTAACCCAGAATGTTAATGATTGATATTGTACATCTGATGTACACTAAGAGTGAAAAGTTTGGACACACCTTCATTTTAATGTTGCTTCTTAATTTCCTTGTCTATTTTGTAGATTCATTGTTGATTAGAACTCGAGGCATCAAAACTATGAATGGACACATATGGAGCACTAACCCTAACACAAATGATGTAGTAAACCAAAAATATGAAAGAACCAAAAATATTTTTTATATCTTAGATTCTTCAAATTAGCCACCCTTTGCTTTGATCACTGCTTTGCACACTCTAGGCCTTCTGTCAGTGAGCTTCATGGGGTAGTCACATAAGATGATTGTCACTGCATGAAAAGCATGAACACACAGAAAAACACTGAATGGGAAGGTGTGTCCCTAATTTTGACTAGTAGTGTATGTTCTTCATTTTCTTCTTTTCTGAAATTGCTGTCATATATGCTGTTAGTGACATAGAATGCCCACTACAAGCAGTATATTAATGTTGTGATGATGACTGCCTGCCAGCAATAGTTCGAAAGATCAAATACTCTTTAAGAAGCTGCTTTTAACAGCCCAGAAATTGACACTCTATTTTAAAGACAATAAAACTAGTTTTGGAGGAGAAAAATAACATTTTTCCAGAAATGGTTATGTAATAGTAAAGGCCACAGGTGCAAGCCTTGAGCCTGAGTATTTTAAAACATATTCATGTAGCTTCAACTAAACATAATTTTAAAAAATTGTTGTAATAGGTGTTTCTGCTGGAAAAAAAATTTGATAGGGGGCAAGAGCATTTCTATTGCTATGTATTTAAATTCCTTTTCTTTTATTAATATGAATTTATTTAAATTTCTTTAGAGGACATTGTAAGTGTAACTTTACCCCCAAATAAAAGCAAATTTAAGTGCTCTTTTTTTTCTACAAAATACAATGTTAAACCATGTGCCCATTTTATCAGCGTCTTAAAAGTATTTACCCTGAAACACGCCTTTTGTCAGAAAACTACATAAGAAATTATGCATTTTAAATTTTGATTTACATTTAGTCCTGATGACTTGTCTCTTTTTCTCATTACTTTTTGTAGATATAATGGATGCCTGGGCTGGAAAGAGTCCTCACGTTCTACTCTCCAAAATTGGTGCTTACAAATTATTCTACTGGGATATCCAACAAATTGGTCCGGACATGGAGTTGGAAAGTGAGGTACAGTGATCTTTACTGACAACAATGCAACTATCAGTGTTTTATTGCTTGACAACAGTTAAAAAATGTTTACATTTTGTATTCGCAGTCTATTAATGCATATCTTGCGATCATGGTGAGACAATGCAATCGCCATAATTCAGCCAAAGCAGCATTCATTGATTCATTTTCAATGACTGCCATTTGGAAGAGAAAAGCTCCAAGACTCAAGGTAGGTATCTCTAGAAAGAATCTTGTGTGTATTGTTTAAGTACCTCAGATCATATCCACATCCAGATTTAGATTGGATAACAGCTTATGGAGAAAGAACGAATTGAGACTGGGGTTAGTAGATGTGGATAGTTTATTAGACTTGCCAGTTCTCTTTTGTTCTCTGCTTGTCTGGTTTCCTCCTTTTTTGTACACACTCCAATCAATGCTTGATTTGAGATTTGCAAACATTTGGGCTAATATCTCTTTTGAAATCATCAACACTGCTTCATCTCTTTAATAGGTACCTTTTTATTCTCAAGTGATTCATACGTCACTGTTAAAGAGGCTTAATAAAGCATTACACATTATTTTGCAGATGGCACAATGATCGCATTGAAAATGAGTGAAAATGAACTCCATGTCCAAAGAAAATCCTTAGAAAGAGCTTTATTAGTCTTGGAGGAAGTAATGTGCAAAACCACTTATAAAAAATATAAGATAGTCCAGCTTCTTGCACAGTTTAAAGAAATGAGGGATGAATCATGGCTGTCACAGAGTACTTTATAAGTGGATGATATATAATATATCATAAATTGCTTTAATAAAAAAGGACTCTAAACAACATGTTATTGCATTTCTTTTTTATGTCTGAAGTTAATATTTTTATTCTTTTGTTTCAATTTAAGATCAAACCCATGGAGCATGAAGTGATTCTGGGAATTGTAAATGAACATCATCACTGGACATTAGTGGTAAACAAAATAATTGCATTTACAATATTCATCAAATCAGTTTTATAAGAAAAATGCATGGCATGCAGATAATCTTAAGTCTTGAATTATTACATGTAATTCTCCACATAATTTTACTGTAGGTCATTTACCCACAAGAAAAGAAGTCGCTGTATCTTGATCCACTCGGAGAAACTAAACAAGGTATCCAAAATTGTTTGGAATCAACAAGGTAAGGATAACTGCTCAAATTTATTTCGACCCTTTATTAAACTCTTTGTTGCTTTTGTTATTTTTGTGTTTATTATGACAATTACAAGTATGATGTCAATCAAAAAATAAATGGTACTCAGAATTAAAAAACTAGCAGCAACAGGTTTAAATTTTTGTGTTCGTCTTCTGATATTGTGGTGTTATGGGTTAATTTTGCCTTTAAAGAGAAGTCTCCCCATGTTTCAATGTTTATTTGAGGACCTGATGTCTGTATGAGATGATGTTTTTACATTAGAAAATATAGCACGGGGATATTAATGTTTAGTAGTTGCATAAAGTGTTGCGGAGGTTTAGCACTAAAACATCAGACAAATGTCTAAAATAATTCCACATAGGTTATACATGTGTGAATTTCATCTTTGCTTCTCCTCCACATCTCTTCAAAGTGTACTGTGTAAGTGATTGATTTCTATATCATGGGAGGAAACAGGAAAATAAAAGCACAAGTAATTGTCCACGAAAATGCGTTGTAGACTTTTAAAAAGTAATGATTTTAACAAAACAGTGTGGTCAGTGTTCTTAACTTGATGTTCAACAGACACTTAAGCTCTCCATACTGTTCATCTTTTTGTGTCACCAAAATTTTAAAACATGTTATTTGTTTTTATTGTACTTGTCTTTCAGGGCATTCATGCGAAAAAAAGGATGCAACGTCTCAAGATGGACTTGTGACACAGTCAAACACCCAAAACAATTGGACGCTACCTCATGTGGAGTCTTTGCATTGAAAGTACGAGTCTTAACCGTAATACATACATATATACAACAATATTGGAAATGTTGTGTTGTAATAAATGTTAATGACAGGAAAAGGAATATAAGATAATTACACAAAAAAAGAAAGAAATTGATTCACAGCAAACAAATTTCTATAAAATAACATTTACGATATTAGCCTATTTAGTCATCTTAGAATCTCTTTTTCAGTTTGCTGAAAAGATCTTGCAAAAAGAGTCAATAGACTTTCCGTCTACAAAAAAGGCCATAAACACACACAGGCTGCAAATTGCCACCACTCTCCTCCTAGAGACAGGTAACTCATTTTCCACAATTCAGTGTTCTGACATCATGAATATTTTCATCATGATAGCTGTAGAAACAAACCATATAGTTGTTTGAATGAAGTAATAAGTGCAGTAGGTAGTATACTCTGTGCTATTTTTTCACTTTTTAAAACAGATGACTTGACAAACATCTGTCTTTTCTGCGGCGAAGAAGAGCATGAAACTGACAACAAATGGGTAATGTCATCATGAAAGACTGCTAAATGTTATGATCAATTCCCATAAATGAAATTTTAACATTGGGATTTATAATTATTTATTTTTTTTACAGATTCAGTGTGAGATGTGTTTGCGGTGGTTCCACCAGCTCTGCGTGAAAAGCCCACCACCAGAAGACGTGTTTATTTGTTTCGCTTGTACATAGTTGACACTAAAGGTGCACAGCTAGTGTTCTTATGGCACACATTGTTGAGAACACACATATCGACATATATATATATGTAGATGTTAAATTAAGAAGTCTAAAAAAAGAAAATGGTCTCCAAAGTTACTGTAGTTATTAGTTATACTGTGATTTATTTTGTAAATAAACTCTTTCGTGATAGCAACGCCAATGTGCATTATTGATGGGGGGGGGCACACATTTTGGCAGCCGAGGCCACACAGCCTGATAAATTTTGTATCCCTCCATAACTTTTGCTGTGAAGAAGAAATCGTCTCCAAAGTTACTGTACTTATTGGTTATACTGTGACTTATTTTGCAAATATACCCTTTGTGATAGCAAAGCCAATATGGATTACAGATAGGGGGGGCACACATTTTGGCAGCCGATGCCACACAGCCTGATAAATTTTGTATCCCTCCATAACTTTTGCTGTGAAGGAGAAATCGTCTCCAAAGTTACTGTACTTATTGGTTATACTGTGACTTATTTTGCAAATATACCCTTTGTGATAGCAAAGCCAATATGGATTACAGATAGGGGGGGCACACATTTTGGCAGCCGAGGCCACACAGCCTGATAAATTTTGTATCCCTCCATAACTTTTGCTGTGAAGGAGAAATCGTCTCCAAAGTTACTGTACTTATTGGTTATACTGTGACTTATTTTGCAAATATACCCTTTGTGATAGCAAAGCCAATATGGATTAAAGATAGGGGGGCACACATTTTGGCAGCCGAGGCCACACAGCCTGATAAATTTTGTACCCCTCCATAACTTTTGCTGTGAAGGAGAAATCGTCTCCAAAGTTACTGTACTTATTGGTTATACTGTGACTTATTTTGCAAATATACCCTTTGTGATAGCAAAGCCAATATGGATTAAAGATAGGGGGGGCACACATTTTGGCAGCCGAGGCCACACAGCCTGATAAATTTTGTACCCCTCCATAACTTTTGCTGTGAAGAAGAAATCCTCTCCAAAGTTACTGTACTTATTGGTTATACTGTGACTTATTTTGCAAATATACCCTTTGTGATAGCAAAGCCAATATGGATTAAAGATAGGGGGGGCACACATTTTGGCAGCCGAGGCCACACAGCCTGATAAATTTTGTATCCCTCCATAACTTTTGCTGTGAAGGAGAAATCCTCTCCAAAGTTACTGTACTTATTGGTTATACTGTGACTTATTTTGCAAATATACCCTTTGTGATAGCAAAGCCAATATGGATTAAAGATAGGGGGGCACACATTTTGGCAGCCGAGGCCACACAGCCTGATAAATTTTGTACCCCTCCATAACTTTTGCTGTGAAGAAGAAATCCTCTCCAAAGTTACTGTACTTATTGGTTATACTGTGACTTATTTTGCAAATATACCCTTTGTGATAGCTTCGCTACAAAATGTAAACCGAGTGTAAATTCACCGGAGAGCGACGTGTTTCCATGATCGCGTCTGGTTTTACAGTATTATAGTATCAAAGTATTTTTCTAGACAAAGTATTCCCAGCAGGTTATTTCAGTGTACAGTTTAATGTAAATTGTCTTCCACACGGCACATTACAATGTCACGAAACTAATATTAAATTAATCGAGCCTGCCGTTTTCCAGCTTTTACTCTTTATTGCGTCGACTGCAGATCAGTGACAAGTAGCGTACAGAACGGAGCTGGGCAAGTGGCTCCTCCTACTTTGCGCGCTCTCGTGGATGGGGAAACAATTTTTGACGGGGGTAACTACTTTGGCACAACACCCCCCGCCGCCATGACAGTAGGCCAGACAAAGGATACAGCTTCAGCTATGGTTCGTACGTGTTGTGTAGTCGGTTGCAACGTTAGGGCTCACGATCGTGAAGGCAAGAAACTGGATAATGGGCTATCTTTTCATCGTTTTCCATCCTGGCGGCAACGTGAGGGATCCCATGTATCCGATATCACCAAACAAAGACGCCAGGCATGGATTGCAGCGGTGCGACGAGCGGATATCGAGTTCCGTGCAATCCCCAGCTTTTTGTTGGTTTGCTCGCGGCATTTTCTCTCCGGTGAGTTCTAAATTAATTCATATCACTCTTAAAAGGCTTTTAGTGTTATTTTCAATGCGCTGAGGTCATAGATAATGAGATAAAACATGCTAATGTGTGATGCTGCTGAACCACGTCATGTCGACTGAGTAGCTTTTGATTTGGCATTATTGCAGGCAAACCAGCATATGAAATGGATGTTACAAATCCAGACTGGGCACCAACACTGCACATGGGGCACGACGACATACCTGTATCAGACTCGGACCGGCACGCAAGGCGTATGCAAAGGAAGCGAAAAAGAGCACCCATTGCAGGTAAACACCCCCCTCCCCTCCCCTCTAAAAACATACTAAATTGCTCTTATGGTACACTAATCCGCACCTAAGTTAAGGATGAATCACACACCTGTCATTGGAATATTGGTGTACATTAACCTTATGTCTATGCACTAATTTTATCTTACAGGCTTGATGATCGATGAAGGTCTGACAAAAGAACAGCAACAAAATCACCATGTCATGGAGGCAGTGGACAGCAGTTGTGTTGGACAAGTGGAGGTTGACGTACCAGCTGCAAATGTGGACAGTGGTGATGGGAGTGAGAGCGTCACGTAAGGTCAAGGGCAGACGAAGGATTGTGTGTGCAGTGAACAGGGCAGAGCAGAAATAAACCGGCTGTTGGAGGAGAACAGACTGCTTCGAGCACAGTTGCAAAAGACAGAGCTGAATGAAACTTTCTTAAAGGATGATACCGAAAAAGTAAGATATTACACAGGACTACATTGCTATGCTGTGTTAATGTCCCTCTTCAGCACTGTGAAAGATTTCCTGCCAATATCGAAGAAACTGACAGGTTTCCAAATGCTCTTACTCACACTAATGCGTCTGAGACTTGATCTTCCAGTCCAGCATCTTTGTCATCTATTCGATGTGTCCCACAAAACACTGTCTTCTGTCTTCGCCGATACCATTGATGTTTTGTATGCCCACGTAGGAGCACTGGTGCACTGGCCTGAGAGGCACTGTCTGCAGGCCACAATGCCTCCACAGTTTACTGAAGCTTTTGGAAAACGAGTATCCATCATTGTTGACTGTTTTGAGATTCGAACAGAAAGACCATCTAATTTAAAGGCACGCGCACAAACATACTCTCATTACAAGGGTACACACACCATAAAATACCTCATCGGGATTACACCCCATGGAGCTATTTCTTTCATTTCCAGGGGATGGGGCGGTCGTGCATCAGATAAACACATCACAGAGAGATGTGGCATTCTTCAAAAGCTGTTACCAGGGGACGTAGTATTGGCTGACAGAGGCTTTGACATCAGAGATGCTGTAGGAATGATGTGTGCGGAGGTCAAGATTCCAGCTTTCACAAAAGGCTACTGTCAACTTGATGCAAGGGACGTTGAACAAACGAGAGCAATTGCCCACCTGAGAATTCATGTTGAGCGAGTAATAGGTAGTTTGCGCAACAAATTCAAAATGTTACACACTACAATGCCAATCCGATTACTCTTATCATGTGAGGGTGAAGACACAACACTTCTTGATAAGATCGTAAAGGTTTGCTGTGTTTTTGTTAATATGTGCCCCAGTGTTGTTGTCAAACCAGGGCCAAATGACACTTGCTCCTGTTGAGTATTGTTAAAGCTGTTGTTTTGAATGTACAGTACATTGTAAATAGTTGTATTTTGTGTGAAGTTGTTTTAATAAAACAAAATAGAATAGTATATTTCTTTGCTTTTTTATTATTGATCTATTCACAAGTACTTAGCAATAACATAAAAATGAAATGCAAACTATTTACATTACAGCTGTCATCTATCTTGAACCACAACATGAAACATTACAGGCTACTTAGAGCAGCACGTTGTTTCGAGAAGTATTTCCCAACAAGTTCAGGAAGGCACACTTTAAGGAAGAAGTCCTGTGCTTGCTTTAAGCGCGGTTTCCAGAAATCCACAGCAGGGAAGATGCGAATCACAGCCAGGTCTCTCTGTGTCCACACAACGAGGTCACAGTGGTTGGCGCCCGTAACAAAAATTTGTGTTTGTACCTGACAGTAGTATGGGTGCGCCTGCTTCAACTGAAGACCATTAGCAGCTACCTCCAAGCAAAAGTCTTTGTCCTGTGCAGCCAAAGCCTCCTTAATGCTGGCCATTCGTTGTTTAAAAGGACACTTTATCTCCAGGCACCCCTTACCACAACAGTCACATATTGTCAGTCCGTCTGGAGATGCTCCTACTTCCGGAAAATTGTTCACACAGAAACCACATAAACGCACCTGCAGATTGCGGTGATGCGATGCCATTATCTCTTTGTAGGCCTTTCTTGCATCCTCTTCATGCTCGACACCCCACCTTGTTTGCACAGTAGAAAAGGTCTTTTCTGGGTAACACACACGATTCACAACACTATGGGCTGGAGTGTCCAAACTTGTAGCCAAAACAGCATGCATAGCCGAAGCTGTGATTCTCCCTGCACGCCAGCGAAACCATGCAGGGGTCATGTGCTGCGATCTAGTCTGTGCTTCAATCTCTTCTGCCTGCGCCTCTGTAACACCTGCTGCCGTAAGAAACTTTAGACAGTGCACCTGAAGATCGGGAAGGCCAAGGGACTCAGCGTCTCTGTTGTGTAAACACGCCAGGGATTGGGGTAATGTGGGTGACTGTGTAGTGTAGTTGGTGTAATAGTTTTCAACTCCACACAAAGTCACTGCTTTGCTGTGCTTCTGCAGCGTATCCAGTAATGGTGGCAAATCCTCCAGCGTTGCAATAGGAATGTGCCTTTTTTGCGATCGCCTCCTTTTGCCTCTCGATGCAGAGGGTGTGTTTATGATTTCATCAAGCTCACGTTTTTGGGCAGCTGCTGAGGAGAAGTCAATACTATGTGCAACCTCGGGCTGTATCCTGGTCATATTTCCGGGCAACACCCAATATGCTGGCTCGTCTGTTACAGTTCTGGTGCCTCTGATACGCACTGTAGCCTCGACTTTAAACAAAAGAGCAGCTACATGGGTGCAGGTCTCTGCAACTCCGGCCATACATGTGCAGTGAGCAGCTTCGACCCTCCCATTGGTGCTCACAATGACCCATGGCTGTAATGCAGTTTCATTCATTCGTTGTGAGTGCAGTACCTGAAACACACAAAAAACACTTTTAATAAAAGGTCTGTAATGAACCAAGGCTAATATAGATGGTTGACTGTACGTGCAAATCAAAAACTATAACAAGGAAGTTGTTTAGAAAGTTATCAAGTTCAAACCAACTTACCTTTGTCTTAACGACAACGTACTCGCTGCGTGGAGGCTTATAAACGGACAAATCGTGCACCCAGCTGTTCGTGAATTGGATGTGGGCCTCCAGGGATTTATAATTCTTAAATTGGTTCGCTGTGTATGCGCTGACTCCACAGACAAGGTATGCGAAGATATCCGGATAGGACAAAGGTGGTAGGTCGTCTGGATTTCCACTCCACTTCCTTATTTCATATGGGTCCACATTGCCGATGCACGCAATTTTTTCTAAGTACCGTCTCTTGGCGTCTGGGCACAATCGGTCGCGATACAGCCCTTTGTCTTTTGCGCTGATGTTGAGCATGTTTCTATCAGTCCCGATTCCAATAATCCAACACTGTGCGCTTGTTTTGCTTTCTAGCCTACTGACATGGCGCCGCGATCCCACAATGCACTGCGGCGTGACGTCAACTCCAAAGCCCTATAAACAACGTTTAGGGAGCGCTATAGTATTCAATGAGAGGACCCTGCACGTCAATTCTCGACGCGAGGGGGGTACCCTGCGCGTCGATAAGTGAAGCAGAGGGAGCCTGACCATGCGTCACACATTTGACGAGTTGGGAGTGAGAACGTGTTGCTTCTTCACTTGCATCAAGAAATCTCTGGACCTCATATTAAGATTTCCATATTGTTTATCTGCTTAATTTGTCATGAGATAACAAGTGAACTAGGCTAACGTGGACATGAAATTGCAATCAGTCAATTGTCCAATAACCTTTTAACATTGGGGACGTTGTATAAAAAGTGCAGTTCTATGGAATGATTTTAATATCATAAGCCCCGCGCAAGAAAAAACATAATTAGAGCAAATAATTGCTTCACTGCTGCAAATTCCTCGCACGTAATTTCAACTACCCTCGCACGCAGAAAACAGCGGACACGCGCTCAAAGAAGCCATCGCGCCCACGCGAGTTTCCCCTTTGCTCGCGCTGTAGCAGTTTTACGCTTGCGCGGTTTATCTGCTCGCAAAACTCACTTTGGGCGTTTATCAATATGCGTACTTGTGCGTACTTGCGTTCTCGTGTACTCGTGATACGTCATCAGTCGGAGACCAAGTACTGTTCCAATTCGAAGTACGCATCAAGCCGAGAACGTGAAAAATGTGTTCTCGATCCGCCTGTTTTATCGAGCATGCATCGGTGTGGACTTGGGACAGCTATATATCCCAGAATGCATTTCGTCCAAAACTCAACAGCGGACTCCCGGCACATCGTTTTCAACCCCCCCCCGCTCGCGGACTTCTCTCTACTCAGGTTAAAGAAACTCCAGCAGCTGTCTATAGTATTGAGTGTCCACTACAATAGAAATAAAAGCGTTCTAACATCTCACCTGCTTGTTTTTATTAAGGTATGTACATGTATGTACATGTACACTATTTTTATTAATAGAGGTTTCACTACTGAGGTTAAAAATGACATATAAGTCACTTAGATCACTTCTAAATGTTAATGTTTGGTTTATTTCAGTGTTTTATTTGTTCCTGAGTAAACCGGTTTGGCTGTGATTACAGTTAAGCTTCATAACATGTTACTCACAGTTAAATTAGGAGGGGACGGCAGTAAAAACTCCGGACCTGTGACATCATCACGTACGCAGGTGTTCCAATTGTACATATTGCGAGTCCGTGCTCGCGTTCTCGGCGGGTACGTACTCCCGTGCGTTCTCGGCGAGTACGCACTCACCGAGAACGCGAGTACGTACTCGCGTACTTGGGCATTGATAAACGGCCTTTGACTTTTGACAGTTTGGAGGCAGAGTCCAAAAGCGACCAGCGTCCTTATGTGATTGGTCACTTTGATGGAGATTTCAGGTTACCTTGTTAAACTGAGTTACACTGTGGCAGCGACAGAAATTCTCTTTTAAACTGTATTTGTTTACAATTTGAGAAGTAAAATTTGCTGAATTAATTAACAACAGTTAATATCTGCTGTGCAGCAGTGGAAATACAGACAACTGTCACTGGATTACTTCAGTGTTGAAGAAATATTTAAATCAGAGGATTCTATGGCAAGTTCTGACACCTCTGAAATACTGCCGTCTCATTAATCTTTTGTACAGTATTACATGGCTTCTATGATTTAAAAACTAAAACTAACAAACAAAAAACTCTTAACGGGAATCAGGAATGGAAGTATGTATCAGAATCTGGCAATTATAACTTTGGCCAAAATACTGCCAAAGTTGCTCAATCTGTAGCAAACACATGTAACTGCACATACATGACTGGATGCCAAAATTCTACGTTTTTTAAGAAGTTTTTCAGTATTACAGTGAAGCTTAGTGATAAATCAGTACATCCACTGCAGCACAATAGAAATAACAGCTGTAGGTACACTGGCAAACTGCATTTTCAAAAAGTCAAATCCTCAAGACTGATGTGTAGCACCGATCAATGCTTACATTAGAGATGTGCAAAGCAGCTGGTATTTGTATCTGTAATTGTATTTGTTGGGGGGTAATTTGTATTTGTATTCGAGTAAAATTCAAAATAGGCATAAAAATCCATTGTTTTTGCTTCTAATTTACGTTATAGTGTAAGTATTTTTTAAATTATATCCATTATAATAATTATGAACATGTAACAAAGAACGTCACTCAAAAGAAAATAACATAACAGCCATTGCCTCATCCGTTATTAAACCAACAACTAATACCATTAAATACCATTGTGAACATTATGAACCCCACCGCCACCCGTCCTTTTTGGAGGAAGCTGAACAGACAGCGAAACTGACTTGCAGGGGGAGAACATGGCTGTGATGATGATTTGGTGCTTGTGGGGGGTTGGCAGACAGTACCAGGAGAGGGTGCTTTAAGTGCATGTGATTATGCATAGCATATGTTGACAGATGTTTGACATCTCTGCCTCTGCTGATTTGACTTTTGCACACATTACATATCACTTTGGTTTTATCCGCAACACTGAAAGTAAAAATGGTTTCCGTTACATGGACTTTAGAGTATATTTTAATGCAGAAAATGTGTACTTTTACTTCAGTAAAAATGTATTTTTACAGAATGTACATATATAGCATTGGTAATTTTATATAAATATAGGATTTAGGATAGGTATTTCTTCCATAACTGCAAAAAGTTGATAATCAGCATTTGATCAGAGCTTTTGTTCACTGTTCATCAAGACCATCCATCCATCCATCCTCATCCGCTTTATCCGAAGTCGGGTCGCGGGGGCAGCAGCCTAAGCAGAGAAGCCCAGACCTCCCTCTCCCCAGCCACCTCCTCCAGCTCATCCGGGGGAACACCAAGGCGTTCCCAGGCCAGCCGAAAGATATAATCTCTCCAGCGCGTCCTGGGTCTGCCCGGGGCCTCCTCCCGGTGGGACATGCCCGGAACACCTCACCCAGGAGGCGCCCAGGGGGCATCCTTGTCAGATGCCCGAACCACCTCAACTGGCTCCTTTCGATGTGGAGGAGCAGCGGCTCTACTCTGAGCCCCTCCCGGATGGCCGAACTTCTCACCCTATCTCTAAGGGAGAGGCCAGCCACCCTTTGGAGGAAGCTCATTTCTGCCGCTTGTATCCGCGATCTCGTTCTTTCGGTCACTACCCACAGCTCGTGGCCATAGGTGAGGGTCGGGACGTAGATCGACCGGTAAATTGAGAGCTTCGCTTTTACACTCAGCTCCCTCTTCACCACGACGGACCGATGCAGCGTCCGCATCACTGCAGCCGCAGCACCAATCCGTCTGTCGATCTCCGGCTCCCTTCTCCCATCACTCGCGAACAAGACCCCGAGATACTTGAACTCCTCCACTTGGGGCAGGAACTCATCCCCGACCCGGAGTGGGCACTCCACCCTTTTCCGGCTGAGAACCATGGCCTCAGATTTGGAGGTGCTGATCCTCATTCCCGCTGCTTCACACTCGGCTGCGAACCGTTCCAGTGCGAGCTGGAGGCCCCCACCCGATGAAGCCATCAGAACCACATCATCCGCAAAAGCAGAGATGAGATTCTGAGGCCACCGAAGTGAAAGCCCTCCGCCACTTGGCTGCGCCTAGAAATCCTGTCCATAAAAATTATGAACAGAATCGGTGATAAAGGGCAGCCCTGGCGGAGCCCATCACCCACCGGAAACAAGTCCGACTTATTGCCGGCAATGCGAACCAAACTCTTACAACGGTTGTATAGGGATCGAATGGCCCGTAGCAGTGGGCCAGACACCCCATACTCCCGCAACACCTCCCACAGGACACCCCGAGGGACACGGTCGAATGCCTTCTCCAAGTCCACAAAACACATGTAGACTGGTTGGGCAAACTCCCATGCACCCTCAAGTATCCTCGAGAGGATAAAGAGCTGGTCCAGTGTTCCGCGACCAGGACGAAAACCGCATTGTTCCTCCTGTATCCGAGGTTCGACTAACGGACGAACTCTCCTTTCCAGCACCCTGGCATAGACTTTCCCAGGGAGGCTGAGGAGTGTGATCCCCCTGTAGTTGGAACACACCCTCCGGTCTCCCTTCTTAAAGATGGGGACCACCACCCCGGTCTGCCAGTCCAGGGGTACTGCCCCTGATCTCCACGCAACATTGTAGAGGCGTGTCAACCAGGACAGCCCTACAACGTCCAGAGCCTTCAGGAACTCGGGGCGGACCTCATCAACACCAGGGGCTCTGCCACCGAGGAGTTGTTTAACTGCCTCAGTGACCTCGACCCCAGAAATTGGCGGGTCATTCCCCTCATCCCCAGACTCTGCTTCCTCCTCGGAAGACGTGTCAGTGGGATTAAGGAGGTCCTCGAAGTATTCCTTCCACCGTCTGACAATTTTCTCAGTCGACGTCAGCAGCGCACCGCCAGCACTATACACAGTGCAGGTAGAGCACCGCTTTCCCCTCCTGAGACGCCTGACGGTTTGCCAGAATCTCTTCGAGGCAGTCCGAAAGTCTTTTTCCATGGCCTCTCCGAACTCCTCCCACACCCGAGTTTTTGCTTCAGCCACTGCCCGAGCCGCATTCCGCTTGGCCTGTCGATACCTGTCAGCTGCCTCTGGAGTCCCACAGGCTAACCAAGCCCGATAGGACTCCTTCTTCAGCCTGGTGGCTCCCTTCACCTCTGGTGTCCACCATTTGGTTCGGGGATTACCACCACGGCAGGCACCAACCACCTTGCGGCCGCAGCTCAATGCAGCAGCTTCGGCAATGGAGACGCTGAACATGGTCCATTCGGACTCAATGTCCCCAGTCTCCCTCGGATTGTTGTTGAAGCTCTGCCGGAGGTGTGCGTTGAAGATCTCGCGGACTGGGGCCTCTGCTAGACGTTCCCAGCACACCCTCACTACGCGTTTAGGTGCACCGGGTCTGTCCAGCGTCCTCCCCCGCCACCTGATCCAACTCACCACCAGGTGGTGGTCAGTTGACAGCTCAGTCCCTCTCTTCACCCGAGTGTCCAGAACATATGGTCGCAGGTCTGGTGATACGATTACAAAATCGATCATCGACCTGCGGCCTAGAGCATCCTGGTGCCACGTGCACTTATGGACACTCTTATGTTCGAACAAGGTGTTCGTTATGGCCAAACTGTGATTTGCACAGAAGTCCAATAACAAAACACCACTCGGGTTCAGATCAGGGAGGCCGTTCCTCCCAATCACGCCCCTCCAGGTCTCGCTGTCGTTACCCACGTGAGCATTGAAGTCTCCCAGTAGGACAACAGAGTCTCCAGGTGGGGCACCTTCCAGCACCCCCCCCAGGGACTCTAAGAAGGCTGGGTACTCTGTACTGCCACTCGGCGCATAAGCGCAGATGACAGTCAGGACCCGTTCCCCGACCCTGAGGCGCAGGGAACAAACCCTCTCATCCACCGGGAAAAACCCCAACGTACCGGCAGCAAGCCGGGGGGATATTAGAATACCCACCCCAGCCCGCCGCCTCTCACCAGGGGCAACTCCAGACTGAGACAGAGTCCAGCCCCTCTCCAGGAGACTAGTTCCAGAGCCCAAGCCATGCGTAGAGGTGAGCCCGACTATATCTAGCCGGTACTTCTCAACCTCACGCACTAACTCAGGCTCCTTCCCCACCAGAGAGGTGACATTCCATGGTTCATCAAGACATTGAACAATAATCTTACTAATAACAAAAGATCTAAGTACAGAGCAGAAACAGCTGTTTAATATTGTTCTTGCTAGTCTCTTTATGAACTCAATTAAGATTTTTATAAAACAAATATTTAACTTATCAAACAAAGATGAAAAGAACTTCAAGAAAACTAAATTTGATCATTGACAACAGGCAGCAGATAGATGTCTGGTGTTTCCCTGTGGTCTTCAAGTCCAGGACAGAAGTGACAGGCAGTCAGTGAGTGAGGATAAAGTAGGAGTAATATACTCCCTTCTCTGTGTACCAGTTTAAAGCCATGTGGCATCCACCAGCTGAAGATGTGACAATGATACCAAGGTTAAACGAGTTACAGAAATCCAGCCGAGAACTGAAACTGAACTGAAAACTGCGCTGCAGTGGCTGCAACAGTGCCATGCAAGAGCGTGGTTCTTAACACACCTCATGGACAATACAATGTCAAATAACACAGGCTTACGATCTGTAAACATTGCATCTAAAATCATCAAGTTAGAAACCGGCGGGCCATAGGATGAAACAAGGTCCAATATGTCCACATACTTGTGTAGGTCCAGCCACCCACTGTGTGAGATTAAAAGAATCTCTTTAATCATTGTTTATCAGGACAACACACTTGGATGTTAAAATCTCCAACAATAAGGACATGATCATATTTAGATATGACTTCAGCTAAGAAATCAGAAAATCACAACCAGCACAAAGCATAAGCACACATAGCACGCAGCAGCTACAAGCATGGTGTGTAATATAGTTATATTTACACAGCATAATGATGCGTGCGTCTTAGTATGATGACTTGTTTAAATCATAGAAGCTATGTGATACTGCACAACAGATTATTGGGACAACACTACTTCAGAACTTACCTTAGAGTCCTCTGATTTAAATATTTCTTCAACATTAAAGTAATGCGCGTGGCCGCTGAGGTCTGCGCGTGGGTGTTGTTGATTTTACGCACAAGGAGATTTAATTGCAATCAAATTATTTGCTCGAATTATGTTTTTTCTTGCCCTCAACTTATGATATTAAGATCATTTCATTCAATTCGTAAAGAGTCAATGTAATACTATTAATACTGGAGGAAATTGCAAAACTGACATTGTCCAGATAAGATAAGATAAGATAAGATAAGATAAGATAACCTTTATTAGTCCCACACGTGGGAAATTTGTTTTGTCACAGCAGGAAGTGGACAGTGCAAAAGTTATGAAGCAAAAATTAGAATAAAATAAAATAAGAATAAATACAGTACACAACTGTACAGAATAGAATAAAATACTATATACAGTAGAATAAAATAGAATAAAATATACAATAAGATAAAAATAGAATACAAATGCTATATACAACTGAGTAAAAATACAACGATGCCAGAAAAGATTATTGCACATTAGTGTTATTGCACATGTGTGGATGTGTGTGTTTGATCAGTTAAAGTCTTTGTTGTGGAGTCTGACAGCAGTGGGGAGGAAAGACCTGCGAAATCTCTCTGTCCCACACCGTGGGTGCCGCAGTCTCCCACTGAAGGAGCTGCTCAGTGCTGTCACAGTCTCATGCATGGGGTGGGAGATGTTGTCCAACAGGGATGACAGCTTAGCCGCCATTCTCCTGTCACTCACCACCTCCACTGGGTCCAGAGGGCATCCTAGAACAGAGCTGGCCCTTTGGATCATACTAGATACTAGATACATACTAGATACTTAGCTAGCTGTGTCACCATGTGGGACAGCTGGCTGGTAAAAGCAAGATGAACTTAGATTTCAAGCAAAGTGAACTATCTTTCTTTTTCTTTTTTTTATTCTGTCCTGTCCTGCAGTATAGCTGTCACTTGGAGAGCTGTCAGTATATTTGAAAATGAACCTTTTGCTCATCTTTCAGTTTGAGTTTCAGTCGTGTAGTAACTGTTGGTGTTTGTGTTGTTATTAGACATGATGAAACACATCATATGAAAAAAAGTGCTTAAAATACTTAATTTTTTTTTTTTCAAAAAAAATCAAAATGTGTAATTTGTGTAATTTCCATTGCAAATAACAATCAGTTGGGAGGATGCCACTAACTGGAGCTGAGCTGAACTGTGATGTCCCCAAGTACACTGAAACCATGTGCCTTCTTCTTGAGTCGTCCCACTAATTTCTAGTCTCTGCCAGTATTGCTGCAGCTTTTGAATTACAGTAGTCAAGCCTGGAAGTAATAAATGCAGCTTGATGATTTGTTTTATGTCTTAACAAATTACACAATGTGAGTAAAGATTTTCAACTAGAATATTTCTCAAGTACAGTGAGGACAGGCTTTCTTAATTAATTAATTATTAATTAATTTGCTGAAAAACTGTATTAGATATAATTGTGGATGGAACTGGCATTTCCCACTATAGAATCTGCAGAGTTAACATACTGCTGTCAATGTGATGCCTAGCCTTGTTCACTGTGAATAGGTCAGGCTATATTGACAGCAGTATGGTGAATATCTCACACTGATAAGAACAGCTGATGTTTTTCTTTCTCAGACAGACTAACAGATGATTAAACCCAGACTCCAGCGACGTCTCAACGCATTTATATGCAGGGTAATTCTTACTTTTGCTTTTTAGAAATGTCAGTGAATTATTTGCCTATATTATTTTTAAATCTAACCATGCTGTAGACAGTGAATCCAAAAGCAAAGAATAATCAAAAATATCCCACCACTTACAAAAACACCTAGATACATGTGCTTGACAATAATAATAGATGGAAATGGATTCATACTATAGACGACATTTTACCCTATGAGCACTTTATCTCCTTGCATCCACAGACAAATTAGAATCATCAGTTAACTTAGGGAGCACATCTTTTGAGGAAGGTCGAGGACCTGCACAGGCATGTTGAAAACATGCAAACTCCACATGTAAGCTCTATCCTACTGGGAGACTTTAATCCAGAACATTCTTCCTGTGTAGTGACACCACTATGATAGCATAGGCAACAGTATGTCCCATCTGTCATAGGATGGAGAAGAGGTGGAGTGGACAGGCCATCACATTAACAACACAGAAAATAAGGCGAAAACACTCATTAATACCAGCAAAGAATTTAGAGTCATCACTAAATTGTGCTACCTGTTTAATGCAGTTGGGTACCATGCTGTATCAAAGCTATGAAGTACTGTTTACTAAAAGTGGTCCAAATATTAACAAATCAATTCAATTCAATTTTATAAATGTTTTAATATAACAACAGTCACCTGAAGACCCTTTATATTGTAATGGTAAAGATTCTACAATAATATAGAGAAACCCCAACAATCAGACATCTGCGGCTGGTTGGGAATGACGGGAAGAAGACAGGACAAAAGAAATACTGTGGATAAGAGCCAGGGATTAATAATAACTAATAATTAAACGCAGAGAGGTATATTAACACATAGTGAGTGAGAAAGGTGTGAGAGAAGAAAAAACACTCAATGCATGGGAATCCCTCATCAACCTAGACCTATTGCAGCATAACTAAGGGAGGATTCAGGGTCACCTGATCCAAGGCCCATGGTTAAATGGATCCAAGATCCATTTAACAGGAAGCCGATGAAGAGAGCCAATATGGGAGAAATCTGCTCTCTGTACCACAAAAAAAACAAAAAAAAAAACCCCACAAAACCAAAGTTGAAATATGAGCAGAAATGAGTGATTTCTATGTGGAAATATGTATGTGGAAACACTTATGTCTGCAGTACCTTCAACGGTATTACATGCATAGAAGCTGAGAACATAGTATTTCTTTGCAGCATTTTTGTCAGACAGTCAAAAGCACTGGAAGTATTTTGTGATGGTGCAGATTTGTAGGGGTGGTGATGGCATACTTGGTAAACCATGTTTTTCACCTGTAAGTTCAACAGTCCCACTACCGGTTAAGCGTCTCGCGGTGGCCACTTTTCTGCTTGTTTTTTTAAAGTTATTTTCCTGAATTGACTCACATTCAGCCATTTTATAGAAACAGTGACAGCACAGAATACAAACTGAGCTGACAGTTTGTATACACTCAAAACTTACGTATATGTATCTGAATACTGCATGCTCTTATGACATTCGTGTACACTAAACCTGTGACAGATGCAAAGTTTCACACAAGTTGCAATGACTCACAGTTTTCCATCTGCAGTGATAACACTTTCTCTTGTGTTTGCACCTTTTGACACATCCTGTTATCTTTGGCGAGCCAGGGAACAGTATAAAACTTGACAGAAAGACGCTCACTCATCAGCGTTCCAGGTAAGAACCCTATCTTCTGTCATCACCGCAAACTCCATCATTCACATGCAAATTTTCTGTGATTTCTTTGAAATTTTGCATTTTAAGTACTTTAATGTGCATGAGGTATGCTGCTTGATAACATACAACAATGTGGTCTATATCACAGATCTTTTGCAGCCATGTTGGTTTTCTGTTGATCTCTTGTCGCTCTGCTGCTGCTGCTGCTGCTATCCTCTTCCTGGGCTCAGGTAGAAACTTCCAGAGACAACCATGCGTGTTAAATTAAATTGTGTGGAGGGCAAATTCCCCCTGATGCAAAAAAGTATTACATTTGAAATAAAAAATGCTATTAAATAAGTAATTGGTACAAAGTGTTGTATCAGTTTTATAATGAGAGTTTTGTTAGTTGTGTTTATTTCATTGTGAAATGTATATTTCAGTTGTTTTCATTTTCCAATGCCCCTTTGCTTTTCAGTTACAGTTACAAACTAATGTCTCTTTTGTCTGTTCTTTGCAATGTTGCTGTGGCTGAGTACAGGAAGGTAAGAAACAAATAATTGCTTTTTATGGTAGAATTTGAAAGTGACTAGTAAGGGAACATTTGTGACTGTTTTTTAAATTCTATTTTTTGTGCTATTGGATATCAATTAAAAGAAAATTAAGCAGCAGTCAGTCCATTTGAAGTAAAAGCTATTCAGTTGTAACTGAGCTGGTGTGTTCAAAATCATAATGTCTACTGTGAATATATTATGTTATGCAGAGATTCCTAGCACTGACCAGGACATACCCAGAGAGCTCTCTGTAGGTCAGCTGCTGGAGAGAGCCAACAGAAACTACAGTAAGTTGGTAACCTGTTTTAGAACAGACAAGCATACTTGCACATATTTGTTGCAGCAGCATTGGGGGTACAAAAGTGGGGATGTTTGCAACATGGATTTAGTGTAATTTGACAGTCTTTTGGCTTTTCCTGTTTAAAGAAAAAAGCTTTTATTTAGCAGCTTCGGGTCCACACATGATCCAGATCACAAGTGCTAATAAAAGACATGCAAAATGGCTCTGGACTGGCTATTTTAATTACCCACTAGACTGGGGTCACATAAATAAACCACTGCTATTATGCATGTCAAAGACAGGGCGATGCCTCTGTTTTTCTTACAGCACCTGACATTGATGAGCCTACATTAATTGGAGGTGACATTGCTATCAAGTCTGAAGCTGACAGAAATGCTGACCCATGCACCTCCAGAAGCTGTATGTGGGGAAAGTGGAGTGATGGGAAAGTCTATGTCCCGTACTACATCGCCAATCACTACTGTAAGCATTTTTTTTCTTAATCACGGAACAGGCCAATGCCAAGTTATATACAGTGTTTATGCCTGGTGGACAACAATTCATCTTTACACTGAATTGTTATTATAACATTTCTATTTGTATTAAATCTAATGACTTTCAGACTCTGTCCTTTGATACCAACTAACCGAATATACCATAAGCACTTTCCTGAATCAATAACCTCACATATACACTATCAGTTAAAAGGTTGGACACACATTCTCATTTAATTTTTTCTTTATTTTTACTACATTCTGCATTGTAGATACACACTGAAGACATCAAATATATGAAGCAAGATGTATGAAATTATGTAGCAAAGAAAACCTGAAACAGTTTTCACTTCACAGGTGTGCCTCGTTAGGGTTTATTTGTGGAAGTTCTTGCCTTCTTAATGGGGTTGGGATCATCAGTTGTGTTGTGAAGAAGTCAGGTTGGTACACAGCTGACAGTTCTGTCAGCTGACAACTGTAAGAATTCATATTATGGCAAGAACCAATCAGCTAAGTAAAGAGAAACCACAGTCCATCATCACTTTAAGTTTAAGTTCAGTCGGTCTGGAAAATTCCTAAAAAGATTGAATGTGTCCCCAAGTGCAGTTGCAAAAACCATCAAACGCTACGATAAAACTGGTTCACAAGAAGACCGTCCCAGGAAAGGAAGTCCAAGAGTCACCTCTGCTGCTGAGGATAAATTCATCTGAGTCACCAGCCTCAGAAATCACAAGTTAACAGCCCCTCAGATTAGAGCCCAGAAAAATGCCACATAGAGTTTCAGTAGCAGACACATCTCTACTTCAACTGTTCAGAGGAGACGGCACGAATCAGGCTGTTATGGTCAAATAGCTTCTAAGAAACCACGACTAAGGAAAAGCAACAAGCAGAAGAGATTTGTTTGGGCCAAGAAACATAAGAAATGGACATTAGACCAGTAGAAATCTGTGCTTTGGTCTGATGAGTCCAAATTTGAGTTCTTTGATTCCACCAGCCTTGCTTTTGTGCAACACAGAAAAGGTGAATGGATGGTTTCTACATGCATGGTTCCCACTGTGAAGGATGGAGGGGGTGTGATGGTGTCGGGGTGCTTTGCTGGTGACACTATTGGGAATTTATTCAATATTGAAGGCACACTGAACCAGCATGGCTACCACAGCATCCTGCAGCGACATGCCATCCCATCTGGTTTGCATTTAGTTGGACCATCATTTATTTTTCAACAGCATAAATGACCCCAAACACACCTCCAGGCTGTGTAAGGGCTATTTGACCAAGAAGGAGAGTGATGGAGTGCTGCGTCAGATGGCCTGGCTCCCACAGTCACCTGAGCTACAGTATGGATTCAACATAATTCATCATATGTTGAAATACATTATTGTTGTCCTACGAGGCGTATAAAGAAACATTTGCCTTACAGATGTACATGTGCAAAAGGCTTTTGTGATTTCTAAATATTGCGGGACTTTTCTGTTTTAACAGCTGCTACTCCTACGTAGGTCGCTAGGGTGGTGGTCAAACTGTGTCTCTAAGCCGTCAGGGCTGTCTTTACCACAGCACTGTCCAGCATGAATTACTCCATGCCCTAGGCTTCAATCACGAACAGACCCGTTCTGACAGGGACAACTACATCAGGGTGTACTGGGAGAACATCCTTGATGGTCAGTCACCATCACCATTTTCTGTGCTAATTTGGATTTTGTGTTAAATTAATTCGAAGGGCAAAGCAGTTCTAGAGAAAGAAATAGTGTGACTGAGGTTGAGAGAGATTTTTTTCTTTTATTGCACCGAGCTAAAGTTCAGTAAATAAAATTAAAAAACTAAAGATGATAGCATAATCTGTCAACAAAGATTAATACAACTTTAGAATAAACCTGTTTATGAATGTGTGTGTAAATGGGCTAATGAGGCTCATAGTAAAAGGCACTTTGAGCAGTTAAAGCAGACAAGTGCTACATAGGTACTGATCCATTCACCGCTTAGAGCATTTTAGTTATTTCCAAAGTGGTTGCGGCCCTTTCAATCATGTTTTTATTGCCTTATATCTTTAGTTAGTTTTTATTGTTAGTGTAGTTCATTTTTCATTCATTTGGTTTACTTTTAAAGACCTAGTTATAGTTTTTAGCTTAAAATTAGTTCATGATAATAACCCTAAATGGGGTGAGGTTCAATGGATGCTGTATTAAAATGATTATACATAATATAAAAATGTGCATTTGTTAGATATTTTAGTTCCCACACCTCATGCACACATATCTCCTTATTCTCACAGACATGGAGTACAATTTCTATAAGATTGATACTCTAAACCAGGGAACTCCTTATGACTACAACTCTCTCATGCAATATGAGAGGTAAGAATAAATTCATACTTTTATTTACATATGTTACTTTAATACTTTTTTACACATAAGTCCATGGAAACTGTGTGTGAAGTTTGGAATTTGGGTGTTCCTATTATTTTCACATGAAGAAACCATCAACTGTCCCTACAGCATACTGCTAGCAGAGCAGAGCCTCTACACAATCATAACTTGTCTGTGCATACCTTCCTATACAAGAGTGTTTAGTAAAACCAGTGCAAATATGCTTTCAAAGATTAGAACATGATGTACTGAGGAGCTAAATCACCAGAAAAATGAAATTAATCAAAATTAACTTCATTTGTTTTCAGGTATGCCTTCTCCAAGAACAACCAACCCACTATGGTGCCCATTCCTAATAGCAATGTAATGTTGGGTGGGGCCACTCAGATGAGCAAAAATGATATCGATAGGTTGAACAGACTCTACCAGTGCTGTAAGTATACTGAACCAAAGACAATATGCAAAACACACACAAAGTGATGCTGTATTGCAATCAAAGTCAGCTAACTTTAAAATCACAAACTGTGTCTGAAAAGACAAACTCTGGAGGTCTTTAAAGCTCCTTTCTTGCATGGAAATCCCTTCCTCTTATACTTTCAGCTCTAGTTTTTGGGGGTGAACCTGGGTTTTCATTCTGTGTAAGAAATATATCCCAATATTAAGCTGAAATTTAAAAAAAGCTTAAGTCTCATGCAAGAATTTTTTGAACTGCCGCTCAGCAGGTTTGTCCTGAATTTCCTCAAAAGGGCCTCAAACTAACAACAGTTCATGTTCATATGCCAGCACCATCTGTAGCTACACAGAGAGCCACATAGAAAGGAGATCAGGGTGAACCATCCAATCAAAGGTTATGTGGTTTTAAGCATGAAATTGTTTGATGTTTGATGACATCAAACCCTACGAGGAAAAAGAGTTGGATATGGGGTACATTTTGGGTTATACAACCAAAAGCATTAAAATATAATGCTGTCTGTTGACAAAGAATAAAAAGAATAAAAAAAGAGCAACACAAATCTCATTTTACTTTCCAGAATAAGCTTCTTTTCCTAATTATTTCCTGCCTTTTCATCTAAATTCTGAATCAAGAGCAAAATCTTGGATGAATAGTGTGACATAAAAAATATCTTTCATAATTTTGGAACATTTGATGAGAAGATCCTGTACCTCAATAAAAATATTTACCAACAGCTCTGGCAACATATTCATATGACTTTCAGTTGTTGGATTGCATACAGAAGTTGAACACTTTTATATATGAGTCATATTAACAACTATCACTAGCAATTTTGTCACCTTGAAACACTGAGAGCAACATTGCTTTCACAAAGCAGGAGACCCAAACAGCAACATTCTACTAATAATAAAGATAACAGGACATAGAGATACAATTCAGGAGTTCAAATCAATCACTTGAATTACTTTCATGACTTTTCTGCATACTTTTAACCTTTTTGTTTGCCGTTTTCTTGAACAACAATTTCCAATTTAAGAGTGTATTCTAGGTTGCTAGTCTTTCCTCTACTTTATCAGCAGTCATATTCAACTGGCAAGCTCTCAAAGCATCTATCAGCATCTTTGTTTGGGCTTCAGCTCCTTGACTCTTCCCCCACTCCTTGAGCAGCTCCACTGCTGTCTCCTCTAGATCTGTTGGATGCTTCTTAGAGATGGACTCCAGCTTGGTTTCACTCAAACCTAATTTGCGGCCTAGTTTTCGCCAACTCTTTCCAAGATTTTCTGCAATTACCTCTGTGGCAATTTTCAGTTTTGCTGAAAAAGGAGAAGAACATATTAACAGGTTAAATATAAAACATTTTTCTGATGTGGGTAAAGTTTCAACTTTAAGATACTTTTAGCAAACCAGGGCAGCCATCTAAACACCCTATCAGGAAACAATGAAATGTGGTCACTAACAGGGACAACTAGAAACAAGCCTTTAGCATGAAAGCCCATCTAAAACTCCCTGTGTAAAGACCTACTTATAATTCCACTTATCTAGTCAATGACTGTTGCAGACGGCATAAGTCTGCAGACAATACAATACATTCCTGATGTATTTATGGTTATACATACAACAGAACAAACCTTTAACTATGTGTTTAAGCCAACCAAGTTGGCAGTTCAAAATGCTGCAGCAAGAGTACTGACAGGGACTAGAAAGATTGAGCATATTGGCTTCTCTTATTTCTCTCACTAGCTCCCTGTCAAATCCAGAATCAAATTTAAAACTCTTCTTATCACATACAAGGTTTTGAATTTTCAGGCCTCATCTTACCTTAAAGCCTCCATTTTACAGTTTCACCCCAATATTCAATTAAATTTTATTTACGTAGCACCAAATCAGACAACAGTTGCCTCAAGGGACTTTTTATTGTAAGGTATAGACCCTACAATCAGACAAAGAAAACAGGGAAAACTCCACCAATCATATTACCCCCTATGGGCAAGTGATGACAGTGGGCAGGGAAAACTTCCTTTTAACAGGAAGAAACCCCCAGCAGGTTTTTAAAACTCTGTCTCTCTCCCATGGGTGTCTTTTATCCTGGGTGTCTGTGCTCTCTTCTCTTTCCTCTTACCCCCAGCTGGTCATGGCAGATTGCTGTCTTTGCAAAGACATGGCCTGGGCATCTTGCAAACACTGAGTCTATCATCAACTCAGTCAAACACAGTCAAAGTCCAGACCTCAACCTAACTAAAATTCTGTGGTGTGATGTTAAGACAGCTCAGAATAAATTAATGCCTCCATAACCTTTGGTAAGAAGAGCGGGAAAGACTTCCTCCACAATTATGTGAAACACTGAAAGTCATACAGAAAACCATTAGTTCAAGTTACTGCTGCTGAAGATGGTTCTACAAGTCACTGAATCGTGAGGTGTACTTAGTCAGCATAGAGGCTTGTGATAAACGTTCTTTTTTTACCTGGTACATCCAGGGACTTTTTTACTAATAAGAAGACAAGATTTTGGAATGCCTTAGTTAAGTAATAAATATTATTACACCATAAAGGTAGTTAAATAATAAGCTAAAGTTATTGTACATTACAAAAATGTCTTGATTTTGAGGTGGTCAGGTGGAAACTATTGTGGGATTTGGGTAATTTTATATTGAATGACACAAAAACAGAGTCTCAGGCTTCTGAACACATTTTTGGTGGAAAGATTTCAGGATTGAGAGCTTTTCATTTTCGCTTTGCAATCGGTGTGCAGGAGCAAGTGTATGACTAAGCCAAATCAAAGGGTGGTTGTTAAACAAAACAGCTTCTCCACACAGAGGGTTATTCATTTGTCATGTCAAATGTCAATCTACAGCCTTCATACTGTACTGTGACAGCATTTGCCTCCTTTCTCTTCAGTAGTTTACCCTCCAATGACCAGATGATTTCACAGATGTGATCAACTGTCGACTGTATTTGAGCCTTGTTAAGTATGGGTGGAAGCTCAGACATAGTATAAATGACTAACTCAGTCACAGGACTCCAGTGCTTTCTTTGGCATTCTTTGTATAAAATTCAAATGACAGTATTTAAGAAATGAAGATCGTGAGAGGACAATGTTTTATCGCTTAAAAAATAATATTTGAATAATGTTTGGCAGTAAATGGGACAGGCTCCAGCCGTGTTTTCCGAGTGCTACGATTCATACAATCAAACATGCTGGTATCTAAAGTGAAAGTCACTCATAGACTTTATGTATAAATCAGCGTCCATACTTTGTAGCACGATGCTTTGCAGATGTGCATTATTATTACTATTATTATCGTTATTTTTGTCTTCCCCCAAATTTGACTGTGCTCACACACCCCGTTCATATCGTACTTTAGCTTACCTTTCTCCTCCTCACTCAGGCCATCGTCAGGTTCGGGCTGAATATTGAAGTTGTCTATCTTGTCCGAGAGATCTTGTCGCTTAATTTCTTTGAGAAGCTCTGAAAGAAAGGCCGTGTTATCTTCTGCCAGTTTGCCTCTTTCCCTGAAAAGCTGAAAGAGTTCCCGACCGCTGCCGATTTTTTCCAGATTTCTTTTCCCGATCTCTTGTTGAACCAGGAACTTTATTTCATTCAGCTGATCAGCAGACATGGCGTTAGAAATCTCTAACAAAACGCTGTTAAACCGTAAAGAGCTCATGTTGACACGGACCGAGCACAAACACAGGAGAGCCTCTTAGCGGTTGCCTTTTAC
Organism: Oreochromis niloticus; assembly: GCF_001858045.2. Taxonomy (NCBI): domain Eukaryota; kingdom Metazoa; phylum Chordata; class Actinopteri; order Cichliformes; family Cichlidae; genus Oreochromis; species Oreochromis niloticus. Next base: position 4,083,712 of record NC_031965.2, read on the forward strand.
TTTCATTTCGGTGAGTTACGTCTATCCGGCGTGTCTGTTGTTAAACTTCCGTTTACCAATAACCAATGGAAACACAGCACACGTACAACACTATCGGCATTCATGGAGGGAAGTGTTTGCGGGGATGGGAAAGGTTTGGGGTAAGCCTGCTCACAAAAGCGTCTGCTGAGCAGTGTAACGGATATGCTAGATCCGAGGGCACACGGGAGGTGGTCCGCAGCATTGATCCTACCGGCTCAGACCGCCTTAACTAAAGACTTTTCTTTGAATGAAAGTAAATAGTTGTGATAGAATCATGTGTTGTTAAAGTTATTATTTAATAATGCTATGGTAACGTGGTGCCTATGGTGTGCCATACAAACCTTGTGTTTTGTAAAAGGCTGCTATAGTAACAAAGTACCTACAGATACAATTCAGTTCTTTTTGGTTAAGTTTTCTGTTATGTATACACACACAGAGACATATAAATACATATACATACGTATATATATTTATTTTTTTCTTCTCCCCCCCTCGCCCCTGCGGGCGGTCTATCCTTCAAGCTCGGGTCCTCTACCAGAGGCCTGGGCAGTAGCGGTTTTTGATACGGGCGACACGGGCGGTTGCCCAGGGCGGCATCGTGGTGGGGGGCGGCATCACGGGCATCGGCAAAAAAAAATAAAAAATAAAAAATTGCTCGTACTCATGCTGCCCCGACATCATGCGCATTTTGGGAATATCGTAGGCACCGATCGGTTTTCTATCGCCCATTTGCTGGGAGTAAGGGCGCCCTCCGTTTGCGAGGTGCGCCTGCTGCTTGCGGCACAGGCAGGAGAGGGCGGGGGCGGGGGATTCTCTGGCTGGCGCAGCATCTAATAACCAACTCGCAAAATAAAACAAAATAAAAACAAACCAACAAACACGATGTTAGATTTGTATTGTTGATTGTCATTTATGCTTAGAAATATCTACCCATATATGCTTAGAGTTTTATAATCAGTTGTAGATTGGTAGAGGTTTGATCCTAGTCTGCAAACTTTGTGTGCATTCCAGAGTGTTCTGGCTTTCACACCCACACTCTGGGAGCATGGGAGAGGTCGTACCTTGTCTTATTGTTTTATGGTAGGATAAACGTGTTGTAGTCTAAGTGCCTTTTGTTTAGATGAACTGCTGGACTTCCAGGCCAGCAGGTTTAGGGAAGTCATATATGGGGTCATGCTTTGACCCCCCCCACACACAGGATATTCTTTGTTCACATGCATACCTATGTAAGACGTCATATGTTAATGAACCTATGCATATTCATGTAACCACAATAAAAGAGCAGTGTTACGGGGGAGCGGACGAGAGCAACTGGGGTCAAGCGAAGGAACGCCGTTTGTTCGGTTCTCTCCCGTGCACGTAAAGCATAGAGAAATTGCCTACTCGTGTCTTGCTTGCTGTGTAATTACATTGCCTTCAACGTTCCAGCGAATAGGTTCAAGCTACAAACCTATCACACGAAAACACCAGACATTATGATACAGACTTATAATTTGCACCGATGTTTTTTCGAAATTCTATACGCGAAAAGTGAGCGCGAGAGCCCTTGGTGCGCGTGCTTGCTGCTGAAGTCAAAGTAAACTTTATTGTCATCTCCGCTACATACAGTACAGTATATAGAGAGACGAGACGACGAGGCTCCAGTTACAACAGTGCAAGTAAACAAACAATAAATATAAGAAGAGTAAGAAAATAAATATACACTTTAGGACCAGGGGTAAAGGGATCAATAACAATTTAAAATCTATAATTTACAGTTTGATGATTTAAAGTCTCACACACAACCCGTCGAAAGGGGAGGGAGACATGCTGCTTCCAAATAGAGCACATTTCATTCATAATGTTATAAATCCAAGCCCATTATGTATTCATGATTTGAATCCTGGGTTGTGCGAAATCCCAGAAATAAACCCTAGACAAAGCGAATCTGTGAAATAAGGTGTAGGTCTATTAGGTTATGATTCTCGGGTTGGGGGATGGGTGTTCATA